>NC_033794.1:98803184-98898362 GCF_001876935.1 Asparagus officinalis
AGACCAACCAACCACTATATTGACAAGCATTAGATGCAACTATTAAGCTTAGTATATTGGTCTGACATGCTGCAGGTATGTCATGACTGAATACAAATAAAGCCATAACAAATGACTGAACAAAAGTCAAAAACAAACAAAAATAAAGAATATAGAAATACATATGAAAAATAGTACGAAAAATGCTAAAGCTACCAGTGGCTTTATGTACATTTGCAAATCATCACCATTTGAACCAGTTCCTTCAATGTCTCCCTTTCCATCAGGGTATTTGTTGGCCATCTGCACTATATTCTTATCCTGTTTGAGCTTCCAACCTTCAACTCTTTCCTTCCAGTCAACACTTCCCAGACCATATGAATTCAAGTCCTTTGAAGGGTCTACAATTCTTACAGGAACTGCAACCACATGAAAAATGCCAAAGAACTCAGGGAAACTCCTTTTGATATCTAAGATATGGCACATTGACAAGCTTTAGTAAGAAGAACGAAATCCAAGTCACCTGGCAAGCTAGGATCAACACTAGAAACTGAAGGAGCACGTTTGTCTCCATATCCTAAGGGGCCTGATGATCTGATGGACTGACGATCAGGTGAGGCATCTGGTATTTCACCAGAAATCTGAAGACAGTGGATTTACAAATGAGACCAAGAAGAAGTCCAATGAAACAATACGCATATTGTTCTTCATTTCTATAGCGATGTCAACAATAGAGCATTTTGGTAACAATTATAGCAATTCGTAGTGACAACAACGAGAACCCCCTAAAGCTTGGATCTGGCGGTAAACGTTGGATGGGAAAAAAAACAAAGACAGCAATAGAAGCAGCAGAAAGAACAATAAACTTCACTTACAGAACTATATAAACTGTGCAAAGGGGTGGTGGAAACTTCTATGAAAAGATTACTTCTGACAGAAATTACATTAAACATCAATATTCCTTCCTTTTTCCATAAAGAAATAGTACACACCTAGAGTGATCATAATGGTAAGATCTTTGAACAAATATCAAACCTAGCTGCAGAGGAAACAAGGAATGTGACCTGGTGAGCAGGTTAGCTTTATCTCTAAAGTGTGTGCAAGAAAATGCCAAGTATGTCATCACATAGAATTAGCAGCTCTAATGAATGAGGTTAGGCAAAAATCTCCCTCTTTTTCCAATAAAAAGAAGAATGAGCACAAGTAGGTTAGATAATAGCTAGCTCCTGTCCAAGTCAAATTCCCAAACATTAGGTTTTCCAAATGTTAGCTATTTAACTATTTTGTGCCCTCAGCAGTTTACAAGTTTAAGTGTCATGATAAAATATGTATTTTCATCAACATTTAAACCAAATATAGAGACTAAAACAAACTTGAAAGATATATTTGTTTTGCTAGGCATTCTATACTCGACATAGCATGGATAAAGAAATAATAAGCAAAATTAGCAGGTGGGACCCAAGAGGAACAAAAACCTGCAACATGAAAGTTGGGAATACCAAGTCCTAAAATGAAAACCACAATATTAGAAGTTGATGCATTAGGAAGCCTCTAAAACTGAATAACTAACAAATATTGATACGGGTGTATCTTCTCTTCGGGAGCTTAGCGATCCTCATGGGAGCTTGAGGATAGATGATTCTCATGGTATCTTGAGAATAGAGTAGATGAGTCGTGGACGAGGCCATTGAAGGTGACGAAGTCAAAGGATTCGACAAAACTACAGGATCTGCAGCTGGACTCTGGCCGGTCGACCGGATTGGTCAAGGCGGTCGACCGCTTAGTGCACAGGCCCAGACTATGTCTCGGGACTGAGAGCGGTCGACCGATGATGGTGCTGTGGTCGACCGGAAACACTGTAATCGATTTTCCAGTTTTTCGTCGTTCTGACCGGTCGACCGCCTTAGGCACTGCGGTCGACCGCGTAGCGGTTCCGGGCCTGGGTCTGTTTCCTGCTCCAATTGGGATTTCTGTTTAGTATAAATAGAAACACGACTTTTCTAGGGTTAAGAACTCAGATTGTAATCAGAAAAGAGATCAGGGAGGTTGTTCTTTGATCTAGAGAGATTGTGAGAGAGAGATTTTGTAAATCCAATTGATTCTCATAATCTAGAGAAGGTATTTTCCTTCATCCTAATTATAACTCTTGTGTTCTTCAGTCGTTTTCTTCTTTACCCACTCTTGATAATTCCGCGATCAAGAGTGCTCGCACGGCGACTCGTATCAAGTTGGTATCAGAGCCCTAGATCTTGTGAAGGGGGGAACTGTGTATGGTCCTTACTCGCTCACAGTACAAGAAGCTTGGCGAGATCCTTAATTCCTCGGAGGGGGTCCAGAAACGGAGGTGACAAAAAGGAGGAATCTTCTTCGAAGGGCAAGAAGAAACTCGTCGAATCCGACGAGGAACACGAGGAATCTGATTCAGAGGGGGAGACTGAGATTGTCAAGACTGCTGGCCATCAAGGGGGTAAGAATCATTACCAGAATCTGAAGATTGACTTCAAGGTTGAGATTCCTGTTTATGATGGGAGTATCAACGTGGAGAAGCTTGATGATTGGATCGAACGTATGGAGATGTACTTCACTCTCTACGGATATTCGTCCAAGGAGAAGATAGTGTTCGCGACATTGAAGCTTTCCGGGCACGCTTTGACGTGGTGGAAATCCTATTGCAAACAGGAGAGGAAAGCGGCGTCGTGGAACAAGTTCAAGGAACTACTTCGTAAACAGTTCTATCCAGTAGGGTTCCTTGAGGAGCGTTGGTACAAGTGGTATGGCTTGCGCCAAAAGTTTAATCAGACCGTTCAGGAGTATACGACGGAGTTCCAGCAGCAGGCGATGGTTCTAAACATCGCAACAGACGAGTATCCCATCTTCATGAAGTACATGGCGGGTCTGAATGATTACATCCGGAAGGAGATGAAGCTGTTTTCAGTGGAGACAATCGCAGAGGCGAGCGTGAAGGCCATTGCCATTGAGGGCCGGCAGAAGAAGGGCAACGAGACAAAGGGGGATTCCAAACCATCGGGGAGCAAGACGGGTGGCTCTCAGTCTAAGGATGAGAAGAAGAAGGTTGACTCGGGGAAGGCAGGATTGACATGTAATCCCTGCAAGCAGACAGGGCATGTGGCTGATCGTTGCTGGGATAAGTATTCTCATCTGAAGCCAAAAGGATTGAAGAAGAAGGAGGAGAAGAAGGCGTACGTGATAGCACAGGGTCCGAAGGAGGTTCCCGGGATGACCGAACCCAATAGCAGTCTCAACCTTATGGCGGGGAAGCAGGCTACCAAGGAAGATGACGACCCGAGGGAGCAGCTCTTTGTTCTGAAATTGCAGGTCAAGACCAGCTTAGTGGATGCTATTGTAGATCCAGGGAGTCAGAAAAATCTGATATCTGAGGCATTAGTACAGAAGCTGGGATTGAAGACGGTGAAGCATCCAAAGCCCTATCCATTAGGGTGGATTCAGAAGGAGGCGGGATTGAGTGTAGTGAACCAGTGTTCATTCAGATTTGCACTCCACGAGTCGTATATTGACGAGGTCACATGCGACGTGGTTCCGTTAGATGTTTGCCAAGTTATTTTGGGCAATCCTTATTTGTGGGATAGATACGCAGTATATGATCGGCGAGCCCAAAAGTATACGTTCACCAAGGATGGCGAGCAATTCGTTTTTCGTTCGGCGTCTCTTCCACAGGAGACGAGCTTGGTGACAGTGACTTAGGCTAAGAGGTTGGTGAACATGGGCAGGAAGTTCGTTTTATTGTTCATTCGGCCGTATGAAGAGCAGCTGAGTAGGATGTGCTTGTCTACCTTGAGCAAGCGCCAGGAGGGAGATCTTGACAGGTTGAAGGTCAAGTATGCGGACTTATTTTCGGAGATCACGGGGCTACCACCGCGTAGAGGTGTAGAGCATGAGATTATGTTGACCGGGGAGAGTTCCTTACCTAACATAGGCCTATACCGCACATCAGTACTAGAGTCCGAGGAGATCAAGAAGCAAGTTCAGGAGCTCTTGGAGACAGGAGTGATTGTGCCAAGTTGTTCGCCTTGCGGGTCACCAGTGTTGTTGGTGCCCAAAAAGGATGGAGGTTGGCGCATGTGCGTAGATTATCGGGCACTCAACAAGATCACAATCAAGAATCGCTACCCATTACCGCGGATCGATGATCTTATGGACCAGTTGGAGGGAGCGAGGTTTTTCACGAAGCTGGATTTGAAGTTTGGTTACCATCAGGTGAGGATTCGGGAGGAAGATACCTGGAAGACTGCGTTCAAGACCAAGCAAGGCCTGTTCGAGTGGTTGGTGATGCCGTTTGGATTGTGCAATGCTCCGGCTAACTTTATGAGGCTTATGAATGATTTGTTGCGACCATTTATAGAGGATTTTGTGATAGTTTACCTTGATGATATCTTGGTGTACAGCAGGACTTGGGAGGAGCATCTCGTTCATGTTGAGAAGGTATTTGAAGTGTTGCAGGACGGACAGCTGAAGCTCAACGGGAAAAAGTGCGAGTTCGGGAAGGACGAGTTGGTGTATCTCGGCTTCATCGTAGGGAAGGGCCAGCGGAGGATAGATCCAGGCAAGGTGGAGGTGATCACAAAGTGGCCGACGCCGAAGACAGTGACTGAGGTGAGGAGCTTCATGGGGGCTTGCCAGTATTTGCGCAAGTTCATTCGACATTTTTCGACTTATGCGGCACCGTTACATGGCCTCACAAAGGCTAAAGTTCAGTTTGAGTGGGGAAGGACGCATGAGGAGGCTTTTCAGTTGCTAAAAAGAAAGATCTCGGAGGCACCGGTGTTGGCATTGCCGAATTTGCAGCGGACTTTCGAGGTAGAGACCGACGCGTCTAATTATGCGATGGGCGCGGTGTTGATTCAGGATGGGAAACCGGTGGAATACCATTCTGAGAAGTTTTCGGGTGCTATTGCGAACTACCCAACCTACGACAATGAGTTCTATGCACTATATCAAGCAATTAAGCATTGGAGTGTGTACTTGTTAGGGAAGGAGGTGGTCGTGCATTCGGATCACAAGCCGTTGGAGTTCTTACATGCCCAGACAAAGCTACAGCAAGCACGGCACATGAAGTGGATGTCCTATTTGATGGCTTTCAACATCATTATTAGGTACAAGAAGGGGGCGATGAACAAGTTGGCCGATATGTTATCTCCTCCGTCGATAAGGTCTTTATTGGTGGCGACGCGTATTCAGCCCTTGGTTCCTTTGGAGTATGTACAGCTGTATGCATCCAGTAGAGACTTCGGTAGTGTGTTTGAGCAGGCGAAGGCTGGTCGAAGGGGGGAGTATGCACTTGGAGAAGATGGCTTGTTGTATCGTGGGACATCACTATGCATTCCGGAAGATGGTGATAGGTTGCAGTGGATTCGGGAAGCGCATACCTCGCGTGTGCAAGGGCATTTTGGCATTCAGAAAACGCTTCTCAATCTACGGCGACATGTGTTTTGGCCACGGATGCTTGATGATGTGACCAAGTATGTTGGAGGGTGTAAGTTATGCTGTATTTCGAAGCCTTCTAACAGAAAGAGGGGATTGTACCTACCATTACCGGTTCCTTCTAGGCCGTGGGAGAGCATTTCTATGGATTTTCTAGGAGGGTTGCCGACTACGAAGCGCGGGCATGACTATTTGTACGTTGTGGTGGACCATTTCAGCAATATGGTGATATTGATTCCTTGTAAGAAGACCGTGACGGGAGCGGGTGCAACACAATTGTTCTTTGAGCATGTGTGGAAGCACTTTGGGTTGCCGAGCTCGATTATTTCGGATCGGGATAGCCGTTTTCTCGGGCATTTCTGGGATTCTTTGTGGAGTTTGATGGACACTAAATTGAAGAAGAGCACGGCCTTTCATCCACAAACAGACAGACAAACGGAGGTAGTCAACCGGACTATGGTGCATATGTTGCGGGGGTATAATTCCAGGCATCCAAAGACTTGGGATGAGAGTTTACCATATTTGCAGTTTGCTTTCAATCGGGCGATTCATGGATCTTCCGGAAAGTCACCATTTGAGACTTGTTATGGGTTTGCTTTTAATCGGGCAATTCATGGATCTTCCGGAAAGTCACCGTTTGAGACTTGTTATGGATTTTTACCGCCGAGCCCGTTCGATCTTGTGTTTTCAAGTGAAGCCACAGTGGACGGCAAGGAGGGGAGTGAAAGACAACGTGCTCAGTGATTTCTCGAGAAGATTGCAAATATTCATGCCACGGTTGAAGCTCAATTGAAGAAATCGCAAGCTAAGTACAAGGCGAAGCATGATCAACATCGGGTTCCTTGTAACTTTGGTAAAGGCGATATGGTATGGCTAAAATTAGGTAAGGAGAGGCTCAAAGGAGAAGGGAAGAAGTTGAAGCCTATTCGTTATGGTCCATTTCGGATTATCGATCAGATTGGCGACAACGCTTTTCGTTTAGATTTGCCACCTTACTTAGGCATGTATTCGGTGATCAATGCCGAGTACTTGAAGTTGTTTGAGCCTCCATTATTGGATGATGAAGGTGATGACAAGATGATCTTACCGCATGTTGAAGACTTGTGGTTTGATAGAGAGGAGCCACTAAAAGAAGATTGCATTTTGGAACAGAAGACGACTAAGACGAGACGGGGGACGAAGGAGTCGTTTCTCATTGGACGTCAAGGCCAGGTCCCTAGCAAGGCCAAGTGGTTCAACAGAGAAGGAGGGGCTCGCGAGTTCCCTCAGCTGAAGTTCTAACTTGAATGGGACTTCAAGTTCCTAAAGGGGGGACCCATGATACGGGTGTATCTTCTCTTCGGGAGCTTAGCGATCCTCATGGGAGCTTGAGGATAGATGATTCTCATGGTATCTTGAGAATAGAGTAGAGGAGTCGTGGACGAGGCCATTGGAAGCAACGAAGTCGAAAGGATTCATCAAAACTGCAGAAATTACAGTTGGACTCTGTCCGGTCGACCGGCGTGGTCACGGCGGTCGACCGCATCGTGCACGGACCCCAACTGTGTCTCGGGACTGAGATCGGTCGACCGATGGTGGCACTGCGGTCGACCGGAGAACCCTGTAATCGATTTTCCAGATTTCGTCGTTCTGACCGGTCGACCGACTTGGGCACTGCGGTCGACCGCGTCGCGGATCCGGGCCTGGGTCTGTTTCCTGCTCCAGTTGGGATTTCTGTTTAGTATAAATAGAAACACGACTTTTCTAGGGTTTAGAACTCAGTTTGTAATCAGAAAAGAGATCAGGGAGGTTGTTCTTTGATCTAGAGAGATTGTGAGAGAGAGATTTTGTAAATCCAATTGTTTCTCATAATCTAGAGAAGGTATTTTCCTTCATCCTAATTATAACTCTTGTGTTCTTCAGTCGTTTTCTTCTTTACCCACTCTTGATAATTCCGCGATCAAGAGTGCTCGCACGGCGACTCGTATCAAATATCAAGAGAAATGTTTTGCATACCTGCTGCCCACTGGTCAAGCATGGAATACGGTGTTGTGACTCGTGTCTGGATGATGAAGACAAATCAATGTCTTCTTCGTGGCCTTGTTGCCATGTACGTAGTGCCCTGCAATTTCCTTGAGTGTAATTGAACTCATTTTCCAGATCATCGACTCCATCCTCTTCATCATCTCCCTCAACTCGAGGACTACCTGAATTTCAAAGACCTCATCATTAATCATAAATGTTCACTCGATGAGAAGGCAAAGCAAAAAGAGATTTAAAAAACATTGAAGTCACTGGCATTAGAATTATCGGAAAGAGACTAAATTGTTCCCGTTTTGTTTGCGGATTATTCAAACTCTGACCGAAGCAATAAATACATGCACGTCTTGTCAAGAAATTCCTAAGTTCCTGGTTATGTTCATGAAGCAAACTGAACTTTTATGGTATTATCAATGTGCACAACACAATCATGTAATCCTTAATCAGATTAAGAGGATGACATATTTTGCTCGTCACTCATTTTTCATGAAAATACAAATAGAGAATGGAGTGTCATTTTTATTTTTATTTCTTATTAGTTTACTCAGGCATCCAGGAATATGCCAAATTTTCTTGTATACTGAATTTACACCTTAGCCAAATTGTCTGCGTCTGTGAGACCTGTGAACCAATAAATCTTAACCCATCTAGTCAAGACTGCAGTACACCAACATACAAAAGACGGCAAAAATTACAGTGAGTTAACTGACCTTTCTGTCTTTTGTACCTAGTCTTGCATTGAGGGCAACATTGATTTCCATCCTTCCTCTCATACTCATAGCAAGGGCGGCAAACTGGGAAAGCACACTCATTGCAAGCAACAAAAACTTCTCCTGTCACTGTGAGCCCTACAGTATCTCCACAGATCTGGCACACTTGGCCAGCAACGTTTTTCATGGGCTTGGGCTGTATTATCAATAGAAATAAAGGTTAGGAGTTTCAATTCCCTATCGAAGCAGCATACTTCATTTATTAGATAAGCATCAGAATAAGACTATGAAAACACAAGTTTAGAAAAGAACAGTGACCAAGATAAACAGGAGAGGTAGATAAATCGCGAGCTCAGCACACATTAATTGAAACATAAACTTAGCATGATCATCTTAATGATGGATGTTACGTATGGAAGATGCATACAAGTAGAGAATGTCAAAATTTCCCAGATCTAATATAAAGAATACGACTTTGTTTTTGTAAAGCACATGTACTCCAAGGACCTATCTTTTCACTTTTTCTTGTAATTTTTGAAATTTAGGATGTAAATTGGCTACATCAATAGGATAGTCTGCAAGATTAAAACCGACAATCGACCCCAACACACCCAAGTGACAAATTCATTACCAAAACTCAGAGAAAAGAAACCATGGCCTCGATTAACCGATATTAAACTCCTTTTATTTTGATCAATCTAATCCCACTACCTAATTCCATTATAAAACAGAAAAACCTAATCCAAACCCCAACAGATTTAAACCCTAATATAAATAAATAAATAAATAATACAACATTCAACTACATCCAATTGTTCTTCAATTACTTCACTAACCAATACAATCAATCCATTTACATTTTCCCAATTCGATCAAAATCAGTGAAATCCCAAGTGACCAAGTCCAACCCCAATCAAATTGACTCCATCCAAAGATCCATGGACTAAAATGAGAAATTTCCAGTCCCCAGGCAGATCCAAGCATAAAATTCACTGATAAATCAACAAAAAAGATCCCTCTGATTCTTAAAACTAAAAAAAGATTCAAAATAAACAAAAATCCGAATCAGAAGATTTCTAAATAAAAAAAATCTCACCCCAGATTCTTCTTCGTGCCGAATCATGACGAACTCGTTCCTCTTGTGAGAGCCCGCCACCATTCCGGCATTCGCCGCCATTGTCTCCGATCACTGAAGATCGCTTCAATAGGCGAACATTTGTTTCTGTCGAAAGAGATTTTAGAGAGAGAATCTAGAGAGAGAGAGAGAGAGAAAGAGAGAGAGAGAGTCAGTCTTTTCTTTCCTTCTCTTCTCTCAGCCCAAAGGCCAAAGCTGTGTGATCTTCGCTTTTTATTTCTTACTCTGTTTCTTGCTGCAAACTTTGCTGGTGAGATTATTACCGGCTCTGCCCCCCGTAAACAAACAAATTAGTCTATTTTCATATTAGTTAGTAACTGCCACCTTTCTATTATCCTCGCATTAGATTTTTTTTTCTGTATCCTTTTTTGTTTGGGAAAATTGTGTCAATGTCCCAAAAGTCATATCTTCCTGGTTTAGCCCCTCTATTTTTTTTCCCCCATGTGAGTCAGCTCCAAAAAGTGTGACATCTTGTACTTCAGCCCTCTTTTAGCAATTATTATCCGCTAACTCAGCATAGAGAGAGGATAAAAAGTACAAAACCCTAAAATGCCATTATCTCTTTCATGTTAGATATATTTAGAACTAATTAGAATTAAATTAGACATAACATGATTTAAATTAGATTTAAAAAGAATTAAATTAGTTCTAATAAAAGTTCGCGTTAGTTCTAATTGGAGTTCATGTTAGTTCTAATAAGAGTTCATGTTAGTTCTAAATAGACCTAACATAAAAAAGATAATGGCATTTTAGGGTTTTTATAATTTTTATTCTTTCTATACTTAGTTGGCTGGTAATAATTACTAAAAGAGGACTGTAGCACAAGATGTCACACTTCTTGGGGCTGTACCACATGGGAAAAAAGTGAAGGGGCTGCATCAAGATATTACTTTTGAGGCATTGACACAATTTTCCCTTTTTGTTTTATAAAAGGTCATTTATTAGTATTAAATCTTGACTTCTTATGATCCATTACCTCTTGTTTTATTAGTACATCAAGCTTGTTAGCTTCTTGTTTTATTAATTAAATTAATCATAACTTTCATTCTTCTGTGAAATCAGGTCATACGAATCAAATTGGGCTTCCAGTATTGTGTAACTATCATACACTCGAAACCTAATTTTAATTTTTTTTAATAGTAAATCAAAAAATTGAATGTACCTATGGTTGCAAGGATCATAATTGTGTGTGACAATTCGTTAGATTATTCATTAATCATGTAATATTTGTAGTTAAATTTATATGGGAACTATAACGAAGCTATCTTCATGCATGTATATTTTTATAGAATTTAATGTTTATTTTCCTGCAGATTTTTTATAAATTTTCCTGTTATATATTCAACTATGTTTTCGCATAAAGGGAACACAACAAGGAAAAGTGACTCATTAAATGATATACGAAGAGAAAAAAAATTGTCTTCACGTTAGTTTTAACAAAAGAATGTGAAATATTTTTCTCAAATCTTATAGAAAGTAATTGGCGAAGGTTAAAGGACCTTTAAAAAAAATATTCTTAGTATATTCTGTTTTTAGTTCTTAAGTTCGCATATTCTTATTTATTTATAAAATATTAATTTATTTTCATACATTCCAATGCATGCATAGTTTCTTTTGATTTTATGAATTATATATAGTTTGTATTTGTATGTGAAATTGAAGTGCTTAGAATTTTTTATATTTACATAGTATATTTTTAGCTGTTTTTCCATTCATATATTGCATAAAACAAAAGTGTGATGCTATCCAAAATTATTAAATACAAATTCAATTAAGAAAAGAAATCCAAATGAGATAAAAAAAAAAACTTAATATCAGAATCAAAGAAATCAGACCCACCATTTGAGCATGGTATAACAGTTCTCTTATATGAAGCAATCTGGTGAAACTTAAAGGATTTTAAAGAGCTAATATGAAAACATTAAGAGTAGGCAAATTTTTTAAAGGCATAGCTTGTTAGGATGTACAATGAAGGAATGGAAGGTAATGTAAGGTTCAATGATGTGCAATGATGGATATACATTTTGTGGCTCTTGTGGCTCTTGTTTGGTTGGAGAGGGAGTAAATAAAAGTACACGACTTTTTAGTTCATTTTGCATCTTCTCTCTCCTTACTCTTGTGTCCATCCAAATTGGGGAGATTTTTTTTCTCTCTTTACTTTCTAATTCATTTTGTATTTTCTCTCTCCTCAACTCACTTTACTCTACCTTACATTACCCTCTAAAAACCCCCTACCAAATAGGATTTTAAATTTTATCCCTTACCTTAGGGCTTGTTTGGATTGGAGATAATGAGGTGTACAGAAAGTTAGGGGAATTTTTATTCTTTTTTTGGGAGTCAACTTATGCTAGGCAATGGGGGAGAAGGAAAGGTAAAGGAGGGCAGAAAAATCAATTTTTTGTTATGCCCCAATTTGTGGTGTAACTAGGATGAAGGGGATATCTAATAAAAATAACTTTGGAGAGTCTATTTTATTCTTCGTCTAATTTTTAACAATAAAATGACTTATTGGATGTAAGTGTAGGCGTTAAAAAATGCTAATAGATATCCCAAACATAGAGAAAATCACTCAAAGGGATCTCATATTGAAAATCAAGGCAAGAATGAATTGTCTCGCCAGCGAGACAGGCTTTGCTGTCTCGCCAGCGAGACAGTATATGCTGTCTCGCCAGCTGTCTCGCCAGCGAGACAGTATTCGCTGTCTCGCCAGCGAGACAGTATTCGCTGTCTCGCCAGCGAGACAGTATTCGCTGTCTCGCCAGCGAGACAGTATTCGCTGTCTCGCCAGCGAGACAGTGTTGAAATGGTCAAAACTACCTTTGTAACTGCCCTACACGTGTCCATTAACTGCCAAGGGATGTGGGAGACATCGTGGGCGGAAATTACGTGAATAACTGCCAAAATAATGGAGTTTGAAACGTGGGAAGGCAGTTAAAACGAAAACTGCCTGCGGTTACTGTTTGCGAGATAGTATTTACTGTCTCGCGGGTCGAGACAGCAAACACTGTCTCGCCCAGCGAGACAGTAAACAAAATTAAGCTTCGACTTGATTTTAAGAAGAACGACTATCTTACTTCGATAAGATATCGTTTCAATTTCTCACTTCGATAAACGAAGTCAGAATCAGTCAACCCCCTCTTCACGATCTGTGATTCGGCGGTCCACGAACCAAAGCGTTCCCGGCACAGGCAAAGTCCCACGAAAACAAAGATCGATAGACGATTTTTGTGTTTGTTTCTCAAAAGTTGTAATTTTCGCTTTGTTGTGTAGAAAAAGTCTTATAAAAAGATTATTCTTTCGAATTTGTTGTAATCAAACAAAGTTATAATGAATTCCTCAACAGAACCGACTTTTGACTCAAACAAGCTGGCGACCACAGTGGGAGCCAGCGGTCTCGCTGCCGAGACCGCGGTGTCGCAACCGATCAAGATCATCATCAATGAAGAGATCGAATACGAATTCGATCAGGCGAAGTTTGAGGAGTATTTATCATCCTCATCCGCGAAATCTTCCTCGTCTCGCAAATATAGGAAGATTTCGAAAACTTTCAAGTCTGCAATGCCCAAAGAGGCCGCAGGTGAAGGTTCCTACTCAATTGCTGCTAAGGAACCCATCTGCAACATACCTGCTCCAAACGACTCCACATCCCTTAAGGAGTCGATGATGAATAGCTCGCCGGTGCTGACGAAGAGGGCTCGTCAGAGACAGCGTCAGCGCCGTGCTCGACAATTGGCTAAGGCCATGCAACAAACCGACGGGGTCCATTACTATGCGGACCTAAAGTCGAGAAAACAGAAAATGACCCAGTTGCCTCAATGGCAAGATAATCATATTTCTGCAAAGCTTACGACGGAGGAATGGACTCTCGTCAAAAGGGCCCGTTCAACCCTTAAGGAACGGATACAAAGGCGTAAAGCGAAGGCCGCCCGTGCTCGTGCTCTTCGTCAACAAGCCCAAGGAACTAAGAAGGAGACGGTGTCTGAAAAGCCACCAAAGAATCGTAGAGTCTGGATGCCAAAGACGCCGCAAGCATCTGTTCCGGGCCCATCTACTGCATCAGCAGTAAAAACCTGGGTTAGCCCAGACTTGTCCAAGTTTAAGATAACAATGGCGGATCGCCTCGGTCCTTCAGTTTACAATCGAGGCAAAGCCCCAGTCAAGGAAAATCCGAGTCCAGCAAATAAACCCGTGGTGGTTTCCTATACAGGGGGTCGTAAACACCCTCCTGTCAGAACTGCACAAGTCCAAAATGAGAGAATACCAGTTCACTCTCGTTTAGGACCTCTGAAAACTCCACACCCGCAAGGGAGTGGATTTAAAATTTTAACTTTGGATCGCCCAGAGGCGACGACCAGTCGTCCTGTGCATGCTAACAAAGTTCAAAGGTAAAAGATAGGTTGCTCGAATCACAATAATGATCAGCTGTACTATCAGAAAGATAACTCAAGAAAGAGAGTTATCAGAGAAAACGAGTCTCATTGCGCTTGCGAGAGACTCATTAAAGCAGTTGTAGGCGTATAAAATTGCCTATAGGTCCCTTAGCACAGCTCAACGCCGATTTAACAAACGGACCACCGGGCGACGTATCCAAACAAGACCGTTAGCTCGCCAACGCTGAAGCCAAGCTATACGCAACGGAGCAGGTTAACGAGGCGACAAATCGCACCCAAGCATTGGAATGCATCCACTCGCACGCGGAATCAAACCAATGTTTAGGTGAATCACCGAGTCATCTAAACAAGAGCGAACTCGGATGAATCACGATCAAATCAACATCAATTCCGGACTCAAATTCAGAAGTTGATTTACTGCCATATCAGGAACCCGACTCACTGCCAAATCTGGTCGGACGATACCGCATCCAGTGTTGGACGAGTCAGAGAATCATTCGCGATCACGCCAGATCAATTGGCTCAAATGCTGCAGGAAGCGTTGGCTAAACAACGCGAAGAAATTAGAGCTGAGTTCAAAACCGAAATGGAGTTGACTATGCAGCAGATGCGAGACTTGCAGGTTCAGCAACACCAACCGGAGTCGAGCCAGAAGGCGGAATCCAGCCGGCATAATGAAGAGGATGAGACTATCTTTGACGATCCTCCTCCAGATAAAGACAATTCCGGAAGCGGTCCGACCAAGTCATCCACTCAACCTCAACAGATCTACTTGAAGAAAAGTGAGGAAGAGGATAAGAAGATGCACCCCAGGGTGGCTCGGCCAAGGCCGAGCCACCCTGAGGTGGCTCGGCCAAAGCCGAGCCACCCCAGGGTGGCTCGGCCAAGGCCGAGCCACCCTGAGGTGGCTCGGCCAAGGCCGAGCCACCCATGGGTGGCTAGGCTCAGAACTGTGCAAATGCACAGTTCTGAGTGCCTATAAATAGGCCTTGTGCTCATTTGTTTCAGAGGTTGGAAATTTTGGAGAGAGGCGAAGCCCTGCTGGATTGAAGACTCAGATCTAAAAAAGATCACAACTTTGAAGGCTTGGAGACTTGGACTTTCAGATCCGGTGCTCGGCGATCACCAACGCCAAATAAGGCAGGAGTTCGAGAGGATTGGATTTGAGATCTACACGATCACACTCCGGATCTAAGCTTGGTTCTTAGATCCCGAGATTCGAGCGGTTGTTTCCTTGGTGAAACAATCCCTCCCGGCTATTATTCCCTTGGTGGAATATTACCCGTCATATCGTGTAGATCCGACCGGATCGAGATCACGCGGTGGTCCACGGCAAATAACCCCGGCGCAGGCAAAGAACCCACCAAAGCGAGCGACCGCAAAACAGGAGCTCGCGATTAGTTCGACAAATAAGGAAAATTGTAATCTTTACTTTGTTTTCTTTGATTTTTCATTGTAACCGGATCTTATAAAAAGACCGGATCTTTGTAACGCATAAAGTTGTTAACTGAGATAGCAATGATATCAACAATGAAGAAAGCTACGATTTTTCCCGCGAACAATCTGGCGACCACAGTGGGAGCCAACAGCTTTACTGCCGAAGCTGTCGCGTCGCAGCCGCGGATCCCGATCCCGGTCGAGGAGGAGGTCGAGTACGAATTCGACCAACAAAAGTTCGAGGAGTATCTGTCATCCTCGTCCGAATCCACCTCCCCTCGCAAGTCCAAGTCTCCAAAGCTCTCTTCCAAGAGAAAACTTCGTTGGTACGAAGAAGTTGAAGCTGCCAACGAAGATCTCGCCCCGTTTGATGCCGAAGCTGCATCGGGTGAGATCTCTCCTTCCAACCAGGTCAGATCTGCTCTGGCCGAATCTTCCGTTGCCGAGGGCGTAGTGACTCTCTCAAAGAGAGCCCGCCAAAGGCAACGTCAGCGCCTTGCGAAACAAATCGCAAAGGCAATGGAATCTGTGGACGGGATCCGTTACAACACGGATCTGAAGAACAGAAGAGGCGAACGACCTCAACAACCAATGAATGGCAACTCCTCCAAGCCACCAACGAACGAATGGATCCGTGTCAAACGGAACCGTTCAACGCTGGAGGATCGCATTCAGAAGCGCCGCGCACTCTCAGCACAAGCACGAGCTCAAGTTCAAGAAGCCCGTAGAAGGTGGCAGAATGGAGTAGCCAAGAAATCACCACTAACTCACAAAATATGGAGGCCAAAGTCCAAAGTGGTGAGTCAGGCCGAGGATCGACCTTTACAGCCTTCAAAACGAGTTCAACCTCCCGAACCATCCCGAGGAAGGAGGTCAATCTTGGAGCGCCTCGGTCCAATTCCCGACGAGCGCAACGAAGTCCATGAACGCTCGGGCCCGATGAAGAGGCTCCGAACTAATCAACATGCTGGGGGTCGACACAACCCTCAACATGACAAAGAGTTTACGGCACCCAAGCGCACTACCTTGCGCATCGAAGTTCGGGAGCCCGCTGAGAATTCATGTCTACAAAGGCGTGTTTCGAGGCGAGTGACTCTCGGAAGTCCAAATAAGGCAGTTTGCTCTCAGAAGGAAACGTTGTCATCCGAGGATGATAACGTTATACCTGGGAAATCATGCCAACACGCGATAGGTTACTCCGATCAAATGGACGAGTTGTACTATCGTGCTGGGGGTACGAACAAAACAAGAAAAAGAAGCCCTCAAGGGCTCGAAACTCAGTGCCCATGTGCCAAGCTCATTCGGGTAGTACTGTCTCAATGCAACTGCATCAAGGGAGTCCCCGAGAGAATTTCAGTGTTCGAAAGGCTCGGCACCGAAACGCCAAAACCAAGGCATAGGCGCTTCCGGCAAAGAAGAACAGTGGTTAAGGATGGAGAATTTCCGAAGGTCACCGCCAACATGACCAGCAAAGAGACATCGACACAGATTGATCTCAAATCGTTTCTGGAAGCGTCCCGGCGTGTAACCCGTCTGCAGTCCGGAGCCATCGCACGAGGAACTTATGGTAGGGTTCGGATAAGATTGCCTTCGGAAGATGAAGAATCGGATTCCTGCTCTGCTGTCGCATCGGACAATACAGTGTCCAGCGAAGGACAACCCCGCGAGTCATTCATGATAGGCGCGGAAGAAATGGCCAAAATGCTTGAAGACGCTTTGGCTAAGCAGAAAGAAAGTTTTAAATTCGAGATGGAGACGGCCATGCAGCAGATGAGAGAGATGCATGAACAGCAAATCCAAGCATTCAGGAACCAACAAGGTGAACCAAGCCACCGTAACCAGGTTGCTCAGGAAAAGGAGCACGCGGATGGGGATGAAGCTCACAATGCCAATAACCCTCCCATCAATGCAGGGGGTGGTAGTGAGGATGCCAACGGGGATACAAGTGAAGACTTGAAGATCAAAAGCCTCGAGAGTAAAATCAATACGTTGCTGTCTGCTCAAGAGGTAAAGAAAACGGGCATTCCTTGTCCATACCCGAGGGAATGGGAATCAATCCCCTATCCGGCGAAGTTTAGTCTAATCAACTTCACGCCGTTCGATGGAAGGGGTTCCCCCACCCAGCATTTGATTTATTTCAAATCGCACCTGGGTGCTATCTCTGGGAACGAGCCTCTGATGGTGCGGTCATTCGTCGGCACTCTTCGCGGAGCTGCCTTCGATTGGTATCGTCGCCTCAAGCCAGGAAGCGTGAACAGCTGGGATGACATGGAGACGAAGTTCCTTGCAAATTTCTTCGACGACGACACCGAGATCTCTATCGGATCGTTGCTCGACGAGAAACAAAAAGACGGGGAGTTAGTCGACACCTTCGTCAAAAGGTTCCGGAACAAGGCGATGAATTGCCGGGACCCGATCACCGAGGAATTCATTCTCCAGACTTGCCACAACAACCTCGCATTGGACGTATTGGAGGCAATGGGGACAGCACCGTCTGACACTTGGAAGGATCTGAAGGTGCGCGGTGAACAAGCCGAACGCTTCCTTAAAAGGAAGAAGGCCGAAAGGAACCAACCGACGGTTAATCTGCTGGACTCAAACTTCGCTTCCCGTGGTAAGGGCAAAGCACCTGCAGCTGCTGGTGGTGCTAATCAAGCGTCACAACAGCAATCCCGAAGGCAGCAGAAGACTTCGGGTCCGAGACTCCAGAGAGAGTATTCCTTCAAGGACGAAGACGTTCCAACCATCTTCGAATCGCTCCTCGAAGGCAACAAGATCAAGCTACCACCTATCACGAATCAGGAGGAAGCTGATAACACTACGGACCCAAAGTACTGTGCATACCACAGAAGGGTTGTTCATCCCACCAAGGATTGCTTTGCTCTCAGGAATAGCATTCAGACCTTGGTCGAAGCCGGCGTTATAACGCTAAGGTAAGCCAAATAAAAACGGCAAAACTCCGACCGGTATAAGAGTATAAACTGCTTCCTGACACTCCAAAGAGTATACGAGTATAAACTGTTTCTCAATCCTCCGACCGGTATAAGAGGTTAAACTACTCCCTGATACTCCAATAGGTATATGAGTCTAAACTGTTTCCCCACTTTTGACGGGAAGTTCCTGGAGAATATTAAGCTAATATTCTTAAGGATAACCCGGTTAGTTAACTGATAATAATGTCCGAACCAGTTCCGCAGAGGAAACTGGGGGTGGACGATTTATGTAACGGGAAGTTCCCAAAACCACAGCAATGTAATGAATAAGGACTCCCATTCAAGTTCTCACTGTGTCTGTGCACTCAACACTCTCTCTGTTAGAGTCTGGACGTAAAGTTCCTGATTGGTCAAACCTTCTTACAGTTAGGACCACAGTCAAAATCCCCTCTCGATTCTCCCAATGAACGAGAGGTCCACAAATCAAGCGATCAAACCTTCCTACAGTTAGGATCGTCTTAAACCTTCCATTCGGTCAAACCTTTCTACAGTTAGGACCAAAACCAAAAACCCCTCTCGATTCCTCCAATGAACGAGAGGTCCACTTTCAAATCGAGTGATCAAACCTTCCTACAGTTAGGGTCACCTCAAACCTCCCACTTGGTCAAACCTTCCTACAGTTAGGACCAAAACCACGATTCATTCTCGATAAACGAGAAATTCATCTTTAGTTCGATAATCAAACCTTCCGACAGTTAGGGTTATCCGAATCTTTTTGATTCTCGGAGTGGAGATCCCACTCTTAGTTTCACCTTTCCGGATTCTGGGGGTGGAGATCCCACCTCGAGTCTCCTTTCCTTCTTTGTTCGGGGAATAGAATATAAAATTCTTCCTTCCCCATACCAATCCTTTTCGAAGAATTCAGGATTCATCCTAGGAAGTTTATCCCGAATCCTAAGCAGGGATAAGTCTGCGCCTAACACGCGCTGCCGGTTTAGTCTTTTTTCTGCACAAAAAGACACCAGAGTTCGATTCTGGGGTATTCTATCCTGAAACCTAAGCAAGGATAAGTCTGCGCCTGACACGCGCTGCCGGTCAGTTCTTAACCGTTTAAAAAGAACACCCGTTCACATATTCAACATTGTGACAGGTTGTTATTAATAACACCAAAATCCATGCCTTACACGCATGGGGAATTTCATCCTGAATCCTAAGAAAGGATATGCCGACGCCTAACACGCGTCGCCGGTTTAGTCTTTCCCCGTAGAAAAAGACACCAGAGTTCGATTCTGGGGTATTTTATCCCGAAGCCTAAGGAGGGATAAGTCAACGTTTAATACACGTTGCTGGGTAGCCTATTCCCATGACAACGGCGAAGTCTATGTATTCAAAGTCATAGCAACAAGTCTTAGAGGATTCAGTCTCTAAGCACAACGTTACATGCGGAACGGATTTAGACAATTCGCATGCTAGCCCGACTCAAACGGTAGTCGGTAAAGGTTAATCAAATCCGTTAAAGGCTTGGGGTTAGCCAAAAATCCTAAAGTCAGCGCCTAACACGCGTCGCCGGGTAGTCTATTCCCGTGAGAAAGACGAAGTCTACGTATTCGAAGTCGTAGCATCAAGTCTAAGGGAGTTCATTCCTTTAGCACAACGTCACATGCGGAACGGACTTAAGACAATCCGCATGTAAGCCCGATTCAAACGGTAATCGGTAAAAGCATGACAAATCCGTTGAGGGCTGAGGATTTGCCAAAAATCCTAAGTCAACGTCTGATACACGTTGCTGTTTAGTCTTTTCACAGGAGAAAGACGAAGTCTACGTATTCAATATCGTAGCACTAAAAGAGTTAACTCTTTTAGCATAACGTCACATGCGGAACGGACTTAAAACAATCCGCATGCTAGCCCGACTCAAACGGTAGTCGGTAAAGGCGCATCAAACCCGTTGATGGCTGAGGATTTGCCAAAAATCCTATAAATATGCGAGTCATTGACGCATCAACTTTATGAGTTGGTCTCGTGACTCGAGCATCCAACGACCTTGGGATAAGATCCATGCTCCAATTCCTTAAGAGCTTAAACCGTGTGTACTCCAGCAGACGTACGAGTATAAACTGTGTCAAATGCCGAACAGTGCATCATAATGAAGCCTGGACGCCGGACAACGCGTCGCAATGAAGCTCAAACGCCAGACAACGCGTTATAGATGAAGATTCAACGCAGTCAATCGATGATAAGTTCTGTGTTGAAGCAGCAAACTCGAGCCAAAAAGTCAAGAAATCAAGAATCGACTTCAAGTTCAAATTCCAACAACGGTCAGACAATAAATGCAGCACCGGAACCCCTACAGGCATTCTACAAAGCACTGAATAGCCTGAAGGAATTGAAGGAATCCAGAACAGAAGTCATTCCAGAGTCCCGTTACACCGACTGAAGGTTGGGGCAATCACATCCAAAGTATTCCAGACTCTTCTATAAAAGAATGAGACTGAAATACTTTGGAGGGGGTATCTGTAGGCGTATAAAATTGCCTATAGGTCCCTTAGCACAGCTCGACGCCGATTTAACAAACGGACCACCAGGCGACGTATCCAAACAAGACCGCCAACGCTGAAGCCAAGCTATACGCAACGGAGCAGGTTAACGAGGCGACAAATCGCACCCAAGCATTGGAATGCATCCACTCGCACGCGGAATCAAACCAATGTTTAGGTGAATCACCGAGTCATCTAAACAAGAGCGAACTCGGATGAATCACGATCAAATCAACATCAATTCCGGACTCAAATTCAGAAGTTGGTTTACTGCCATATCAGGAACCCGACTCACTGCCATATCTGGAATCAAGTCAACAAGTCGTTGCCAAGTCAATCAACCACACAAGAGAACCAGAACCGGAAACAAAGGACGAAACGGACAAACACCCGGGGACTCGGCCGAAACCGAACCACCCCAGGGTGGCTCGGCCCAAGCCGAGCCACCCTGAGGTGGCTCGGTGGCCGAGCCACCCCAGGGTGGCTCGGCCAAGGCCGAGCCACCCTGAGGTGGCTCGGCCAAAGCCGAGCCACCCCAGGGTGGCTCGGCCAAGGCCGAGCCACCCTGAGGTGGCTCGGCCAAGGCCGAGCCACCCATGGGTGGCTAGGCTCAGAACTGTGCGCGGGCACAGTTCTGAGTGCCTATAAATAGGCCTTGTGCTCATTTGTTTCAGAGGTTGGAAATTTTGGAGAGAGGCGAAGCCCTGCTGGATTGAAGACTCAGATCTAAAAAAGATCACAACTTTGAAGGCTTGGAGACTTGGACTTTCAGATCCGGTGCTCGGCGATCACCACCGCCAAATAAGGCAGGAGTTCGAGAGGATTGGATTTGAGATCTACACGATCACACTCCGGATCTAAGCTTGGTTCTTAGATCCCGAGATTCGAGCGGTTGTTTCCTTGGTGAAACAATCCCTCCCGGCTATTATTCCCTTGGTGGAATATTACCCGTCATATCGTGTAGATCCGACCGGATCGAGATCACGCGGTGGTCCACGGCAAATAACCCCGGCGCAGGCAAAGAACCCACCAAAGCGAGCGACCGCAAAACAGGAGCTCGCGATTAGTTCGACAAATAAGGAAAATTGTAATCTTTACTTTGTTTTCTTTGATTTTTCATTGTAACCGGATCTTATAAAAAGACCGGATCTTTGTAACGCATAAAGTTGTTAACTGAGATAGCAATGATATCAACAATGAAGAAAGCCACAATTTTTCCCGCGAACAGCAGTGCTGACAGAATGCGGATGCTCTAAAAATAATTCAAGAGTCTCCGTATTTTAAAGATTGTCCAATGAAGCATCAAGACCCAAAATGAGACGTTTCAACAAGAAAAACCTGTAATCCGACAAGAGGAGTTTCCTGAGGTCACTATCAACATGACCAATAAAGGAAAGCAAAAGTCAGTTAACTACGACCCTGATTTCTCTCCGGGAGGGAGAGTTGAGCGGGGTCTTTCTCAAAGAATGTCGAACTTACGTCGAGATTACAGGAGAATGCACGAGGGTTTATCTTCAGATGAAGAATTGTCGGATACTTGTTCCGCTATTGCATCGGACGATACCGCGTCCAGTGTTGGGCAAGTCAGAGAATCATTTGCAATCACGCCGGATCAACTGGCTCATATCCTGCAGGAGGCGTTGGCTAAACAGCGTGAAGAAATTAGAGCTGAGTTCAAAACCGAAATGGAGTTGACTATGCAGCAGATGCGAGACTTGCAGGTTCAGCAACACCAACCGGAGTCGAGCCAGAAGGCGGAATCCAGCCGGCGTAATGAAGAGGATGAGACTATCTTTGACGATCCTCCTCCAGATAAAGACAATTCCGGAAGCGGTCCGACCAAGTCATCCACTCAACCTCCACAGATCTACTTGAAGAAAAGTGAGGAAGAGGATAAGAAGATGCATGATCTCGAGAGCAAAGTCAACGCTCTGATGACGGCTCAGGAAGTGAAGAAAACGGGCATTCCATACCCGTATCCGAGGGAGTGGGACCTGATTCCTTATCCCCAGAAATTTAATTTGATTAACTTTACTCCTTTTGATGGCAGGGGTTCACCAACTCAGCACTTGATCTATTTCAAGTCGCATCTCGGCGCAATATCCGGGAACGAAGCCCTGATGGTCCGGTCATTCGTAGGAACCCTTCGTGGGCCTGCCTTCGATTGGTACCGATGCCTTAAGCCCGGGAGTATCACTAGCTGGGAGGATATGGAAGAACTATTCCTCACCAATTTCTTCGACGACGACACAGAGGTCTCAATTAGCACGTTGTTGGATGAAAAGCAGAAGGATGGGGAATCGGTTGACGTCTTTGTCAAACGATTCCAGGACAAAGCGGTGAACTGCAGAGATCCACTCACAGAAGAGTTCATCCTACAGACATGTCACAACAACTTGTCATTGGATGTGTTAGAGGTGATGGGGGTTGTGCCCACTAAAACTTGGAAGGAATTGAAAGTGAGAGGTGAATAGGCTGAACGCTTTCTCAAGAGAAAGAATCTGGAGAGAGGTCTGCCACCAGCTAATAACCAAAAGCAGAACTTTAATCCTCGAGGCAGAGGAAGAGGGTCCGCGGCCGCTGTCGACGCACATCAAACGTCGCAACAGCCGTCGCAACAACAACCACAATAGTCATCCTTCCAGTTGGCACCAAATCAGAGTCAGCAGCCCCCGAGGCAGCCCAAGACTTCTGAGCCTAGATTCCCGAAGGAATACTCATTCAAGGATGATGAAGTTCCGGTCATCTTCAAATACTTATTAGAGAACAACAAGATCAAGCTTCCACCGGTCACAAACCAAGAAGAAGCAACGAAGATCAATGAAGGGTCCACCATCCAACTAAGACGTGTTATGTCTTAAAAGATAAAATACAAACCTTAATTGATGTTGGTATTGTGACGCCGAAGCCGAAGGAAAAGAAAGTAGGCGCAAACGCAGTCTCAATTAGCTTCGGATCGGTTCCTTTGTCCTGGTTTCAAGCCGAGCCAGTATCAAAGGTAAAAATGCAAATCATCAACGATGACCCTCATGGACAGCGCCAGAAGGGGCTTGTATCTCACATAACCCCCAACGGCGAAATCCTTTGGGTTCATACGGACTTGCTCGAAGATGAACAGTGGACAGCATCCACATCGAAGAAGAAGTCAAAAGACAAGGGAAAAGAGAAGTCCTGTTATGGAGCCTCAGCGATTCCTGAGAAGAATGATGAGGAGATCCCAGCTTTACCATTTTCTGAAGGAGAACAAGAAGTTCTCGCTACAAGAAGTGGGAATGAGTACCATTATAAATATCCTGAGACTTCTAACCCAAATGCTACTACTCTAAAGGAGATGGGGATAGTTACAACTCCTCCAGTATCTGCTGAAAAGCCGCAACAACCAGCTAAGCAAAAAGAGAAAGAACCCCAACATAAAGAGGTTCAAATTCCGAAGCAGCCTCGTTTCAGCCGACCGATTGGACGAGATAAACCGGAAAGCTCGAATGCACCATATCGTTTCGACGTTATGGCTCAGCTAGCCAATATCCCAGCAAGGATCACGCTATACGAGTTGTTGCGTCTCTCAAAAGAAACCAGAGAAGCTTTACAAGAAGCTTTAGCTGATTCTGATGTATTCCTCACTCAGGTCAAACCAACTCCTGAAGAGCCAGAGTCATCAGTGCAGCATTGTAATCTGGCAGCCACCAAATTTCCTTGCATCGCTTTCACCAAAGAAGATATGCAAGTCAGGAATTCGAAGCATGATAGGCCTCTATATTTCACCGGATATATTGGCTCTAGCGTTGTCAACCGGATCCAAGTCGATCCGGGTTCCGCTGTTAGTATCATGCCACTGCGGTTGATGTACCACCTCGGAATCCCCACCAGCAAGTTAGCCTCCACAGGGACGGTTATCTATGGATTCAATACTAGCGGATCGAGACCGTTAGGAAAAATCCGGGTGAAGTGTCAACTCGGAGATTTAAAGTCTGAAGTCACCTGCTATGTGATCGATGCAGAGACTTCTTATAATTTACTGTTGGGTCGTCCATAGATCCACGGTAATCTTATAGTTCCCTCCACCCTCCATCAGTGTTTGAAGTATGTCGACACTAATGAAGAGGTCAAGACGGTGGTCGCGGATAAGCAACCATTCAAGGGGTTAGAAAATTATTTTACTAACTCCCTTCTTTATGGTGTTGAGTCCGATACTGAACCATCGGCCCATGGCACGGACAGCAGAGAAGAAGCTGATACCGAAGCCGGGCTCGATTATAGTGAAGGTCTTGTACTAAATGACATTGAACCTCTTGTAATCGATCTTGACGGTGATGAATCGTTGGACGAAAGTTGTAACTGGCAACTTGCCGATGAAATAATAAAGGATGATTTAGAGTATTCGCTTTGTCTTGATAATGTAATGCAGGAATTGTATGACGATCCTAGTCTACACATGCCACTTCGCTCGTCTTGCACGACGATAAAATATCTTCAAAATCCAGTCGGAACAACTGTGATTCTACCCGCAAAGACAGGGGGTGAAAAAGAAATAATCTTTGGAAAAGGGAATCCATCCCCAACCCCTGATCTTTTCTTAGACACCGATTCGGATGAAGAAAAACCCGGACGACATTTCTCTCGGTACAGTTCACAAGCGAATGATTATATGACGAACCGGGGTTATGACCTCTCACTCGGCGAAGGTCTTTATTTTGGTCAAGGTATTAGGGTTCCACCCCGTCCTGCCTATGTACCAAAAGGAAAACCAGATAATTATTACAGTCATAGTAGGGGTCTGGGTTATGCTTCATCATCTGATGACGATTATGGCCAACAGATCATTAACCAATTAATAAATAGGAGCGGACATTCATCCGATACTTCAAATTGGGATTCTGATGTGAGCATTGGAGAAAAGTTCAAAAGTCTCATGTCAAACATGGCAACGGTTGACCCTTCTACAACAGAAGAAGACGATCAGTTACCCACTTGGGAAGATCCTTGGATACATTACATGAATATCCAATACGATGATCGATTTGAGCAAAGAGAACCTCCTACCGATGATAAGGTAGTCCAAGTTAATATGGGTGACGAAACTAATCCGAAACCTATATTTATTAGTGGTGATCTTCCACCGGATGAGAAAGAGGAACTAATCGCCCTTATTCGAGAATATATCGACGTATTCGCTTGGAGTTACGAAGATATGCCGGGACTCGACCCAGACGTAGCAATGCATAGCCTTAATATAAAATCGGATGCTAAACCTGTCAAACAAAGAGATCTGAATACGGCCTGTCCTAAAGATGACTTTCCTCTACCGATTACGGACGTCATCATTGACAACACATGCGGGTTTGAAAGAATGTCATTCATGGATGGATTTTCTGGGTATAATCAAATTAAGATGCACCCGGATGATAAAAAGCATACAGCATTCAGAACACCCCTTGGTGTCTTCTGTTATACTGTTATGCCATTCGGCTTGAAGAATGCCGGTGCTACATACCAACGAGCAATGACGAAGATCTTTCAAGAGCACCTCCGAAAGACTGTCGAATGCTACGTTGATGACCTGGTCGTTAAGAGTCGTGATAAAAACGACCACATTAACGATCTGAAGACAATGTTCGAGCTTATGAGAACTCATCAGCTGAAAATGAACCCGACTAAATCCTTCCTTGGAATGTCGAGCGGTAAATTTCTTGGATTCGTCGTCACCACAAAAGGTATTCATATTGATCGTGAAGGCAATACACGAGCTACAACCCCCGAGAAATCTTAAAGAACTCAGAGGGTTGCAAGGTCGATTGGCATACATCCGTCCTCAGAGGGTTGCAAGGTCGATTGGCATACATCCGTCGGTTTATATCAAATCTGTCGGGAAAATGCCAACTGTTCTCTAAACTCGCAAAAAAAGGCGTGTCGTTCATTTAGGATGAAGCATGCCAGAAGGCATTCGAGGATATTAAGAAATATCTGGCGAATCCACCTATTCTCGGACGAGCCATTCGTTAAGTGCCTTACTTGCACAAGACGACGATAACGGTCACGAGCAAGCTGTGTATTATCTGAGTCGTACATTGGTAGGAGCTGAGTCTCGTTATCCGATGATTGAGAAGGAATGCCTCGCTTTGGTATTCGCGATTCAGAAAATGCGACATTATTTAGTCGGACAGACGATTTATGTCATTTCCAATATAAATCCCGTCCGAGTGTTCATGACCCAACCGGCGTCCATGAATTGGCGGTTGGCCAGATGGGCTTTACTACTATCGCAATATGACTTGTACTTCAAACAACAGAAATCTGTCAAAGGACGAGCTATTTGCGATCTTCTGGCGGAAAACCCTACGAAGGATGTAGTCGAATTGTACGACGATCTGCCAGATGAAACTCACGAAGTTAATACCACCTCATATCAACAAGTGTGGCAATTGTACTTCGATGGAGCTTCCCGATCAACCAATGTGGCAAGTGCACCCGGATGTTCTAAAATCTCCTCAGGAGTGGGGGTCGTTTTAGTTTCCCCGGAAAAGCATGTCTTGCCTAGAGCATATTCACTGACCGAACCATGCTCTAATAACGTGGCTGAATACAATGCATTAATAATCGGACTTAATTTCGCCAAAGAGCTGGGGGTCGAATACCTTGAAGCTTTTGGAGATTCTCAACTGGTAGTTAATCAAATACGAGGAGAATATGAAGTCAGAAATCGAGACCTGATTCCATATCATCAGGTGGCCATCGAGATGGCAAGCTCGTTTGAAGAATTTTTCATCGAGTACGTTCCGCGTCTCCAAAACGCATACGCAGACGCATTGGCAGCATTGTCAGTATCCTTGGCTCAACCTCCCGAAACAAAGCAATTGATTACAGTGAAGACTCACCAGCTTATTGTTCCAATCTATGATTCGAACGCTAAAGAAGTATACTCAACTAGAGTTGAACCCGAAATTCGAGATTGGCGATTTCCCATTATCGACTACGTCTTACATGGTATATTACCTGAAGATGTAAGAGAAAGGGAATCGATTCGGCGAAGAGCACCGAGATTTTACTACATTGCCACAGCGCAAATGTTGTATCGACGATCTTATGATGGTCTTTTACTCCGTTGTCTAGCTGGCAAGGAAGCAAAACAAGCACTCAAAGAAGCGCATGATGGGATATACGGTGCACATCAGCCCGGCCCCAAACTCTGTGATCGACTTAGGAGAATCGGGTATTATTGGCCAACTATGGTAAAAGACGCAGTCGACTACGCACGACAATGTGAAGCGTGTCAATTGCATGCAAATTATATGCACATACCCCCTGAGTATCTGCATCCTTCGGTGACATCGTGGCCATTCGAGACATGGGGAATGGACATTGTAGGTCCTATTTTTCCACCTTCGGTTAAAGGGGACCATTTCATTTTGGCAATCACCGACTATTTCTCGAAATGGGCAGAAGCAGTTCCACTTAGAGAAGTAAAGACGACCGATGTTATCAAATTCATCAAACACCATATTATATATCGGTATGGTGTGCCAAGACGAATAGTGCACGACAACGGTCCTCAATTCGTGAGCAACGTATTTATCAAATTCTGCGGTAAGTTCGGGATTAAGGACATTTCGTCAACTGCTTATAATCCTACAGCTAACGGATTGGCCGAAGCTTTTAACAAGACTATCATTAAAATTCTGGCAAAATTGGTGAAAACCAATAAACGAGATTGGGACGACAAACTCGGCGAAGCTCTCTGGGCTTATCGTACGACCGTCCGCACGCCTATCGGAGCCACCCCGTATGCTTTAACATATGGATGTGAAGCCGTCCTCCCCTTGGAAATACAGATTCCTTCCCTCCGCATCGCTCTCGTAACGGGAATGACGACGGAAGAACATCATCAGAAACGTCTTGAGGAATTAGAGATGTTAGATGAGAAACGCTTGGAAGCTCAACAACAAATCGAGTTTTATCAAGCTAGAATTTCTCGGGCTTTCGATAAAAAGGTCCGACGACGAAGCTTTAAAGAAGGAGATCTAGTTCTCGCTGTTCGAAGGCCTATGATTCTCACTTCTAAGAAGAAAGGCAAATTTGAACCTAAATGGGAAGGACCGTTTGTGATAGAAACAGTCTATTCGAACGGTGCATATCGCCTGGTTACCCAAGATGGCAACAAATTGATGATGCCAATAAATGGGAAGTTCCTGAAAAAATATTATCCGTAATATATTCAGGATAACCTATGTAAAGCGGGAAGTTCCTAGAGAATCCTATATAGGATATTTCAGGATAACCCGAGATCAGTTCACTATTTTAAATGAGAAACTGGTCATTTGGATAATTCATTGTTTGATTATCATAAAGTTCTTTTACAACTTTTGTTGAGATGAGATTTAAACTTGTAAACAATTGATCTTTCCTCACAAAATCCCTCACCGATCAAATCGATCGACGAGAAGTCCACTAGAATCCATGGATTAAAACCATTCAAACCCCCATTGTGTTTAAGCCTTTAACGCTCCCCGTTGTTGAAGTCTTGACACAACATCCAAAATTTCATGTAGCTGATTCACAACAATTATCAAACCCCTTCGTGTTAAGTTCCTATAGCTTGACACCAAAAATTCTCATCAGGTTTTGTGTAAGTTCCTATAGCTTGACACCAAAAATTCTCATCAGGTTTTGTGTACAAGTTAACATTCCCATCGTTATTTGTGCATCACTCCCACCCATCTATTTGGTCAAACCTTACTACAGTTAGGACCACAGCCAAAATCCCCTCTCGATTCCTTCAATGAACGAGAGTAGGACCACAGCCAAAATCCCCTCTCGATTCCTTCAATGAACGAGAGGTCCACAAACCAAACGATCAAACCTTCCTACAGTTAGGATCGTTTCAAAACTCCCACTTGGTCAAACCTTACTACAGTTAGGACCACAGCCAAAATCTCCTTTCGATTCGTTTTGCGAACGAAAGGCCCACTTTTGAGTTGAGTAATCAAACCTTACGACAGTTAGGATTATTCAAACCAATCCATATTCTCTAAGTGGAGATTCCACTTTGAGTTTCTTTTTCACCAGGAGATAGAATATAAAATTCTTCCTCTCTGATTCTGGGTTTATCTCTACCAACAAACAAGAGACCAGGAGATAGAATATAAAATTCTTCCTCTCCGATTCTGGGTTTATCTCTACCAACAAACAAGAGACCAGGAGATAGAATATAAAATTCTTCCTCTCCGATTTCGGGTTCGTTGTCCTATATAGGAAACGCAACCTAAAATTCTTCCTCTCCGAGTATGGGTTTATCTCTACCAACAAACAAGAGATTGAGAAATGGAATATACAATTCTTTTTCTCTCCGATTTTGGGTTCGTTGTCCTATATAGGAAATGCAACCTATTCACACTTTGAAATCCATGTTGTTCACACATGGGGGATGTTATCTCTATCCCTTATTAGAGATAAGCCTACATCTAACACATGTAGCCTACATATTCAACAGTGTAGTTCAAAGTCTAAAAGAGTTTAATTCTTTTAGCGCAACGTTATATGTGAAACGGACTTAGATAATTCACATGCTAGCCCGACTCAAACGGTAATCGGTAAAGGCATATCAAATCCGTTGATGGCTGAGGATTTGCCAAAAATCCTGTAAGTATTATGATTATTTATTCTAAAATAAAAATGAGTAATCATAATAAAACCTCAATGAGCAAAAAAGATTCAATATAATGAGCAAAAAAGTTCACTATGTTGACAAAAAACGTTCAAATGAAGTTACAAAAATATATGTTCTCCGATTACAAGAGTTTATATTGACTAATTTGATTTTTAAGTTTTGACAGCTCTAACACATAAGTCTGTTCAAGCTCAGCCGTCAATTTAATTTTGAAAGCTTCTTCATCAACACTTTGAAGCGCGGCGACCTCTTGTTCCTTTTCAGCAATTATTTTATCTTGAAGGTTCAGTTGCTGTAACAGGTCTGTCTCAGTATGAATCTCCCGCGTCAATTCAGACTCCAGGACATCATGAGCATCCTTGGCCATTGCAAGTTCCTCCTCTAAGCGAGCTATTTCCGCTCGACTCGATTCTAAATCCCGGCGTAGGTTGACCTTGGCTTGTGTTCTTTTGCCAACGTTCACCCTAAGCTGATGACTGTGGGCTCTTAACTTTTGGAGTTCAGAGTTGGCAGATTTTTGAGAATCACGCCACGCTTGCAGCCTGGGTTCCATGTGATAAGTGATGTAAAAAGGTATGCCTTTGGTGTGAAGAGTTTGCAGAAGTTCAATATGTTGTCTCAAGTCAACCAAATAAGCGGTGACTGAATCGGCCAAGTCGTTATACCCTTCCTCTCTGAACCCTGATATAAAACGCCCAAAAGATTTTTTATAACTCTCAAAATACGATCTTTTGAAGCGGATGCGATCAACCATAGAGTTCAAGAAGGAGATGAAGCCTTGGAGATTAGAGCAGATAACAGACTTGTCCGGATCGTCATCAACCAATAACGCTTGGATTTGATTTGGTAATGATGAAGGAACTGCGAGAAAGTCAAATAAGTCAATATAGGATATATATATATGCATACAAGACAACAAGCTAAAGCATACCAAGTTCGACGGAAGAACTTTCAGCATGACTTGGTTCGCCCAAGGATGGTAGTCTGGATTCCTGAACAGTCAAGATTGGTTCAGGAATGGTAGCTGTTGATGCACCCGCTATGTCAGGGACTTTTTCAGCTAAAGCCTCAGAAGACGGCGGGTCCAAACTAAGAGACTCCTTAGGAGGGGATTCTACAGACAAAAGAATTACAATAAGCGTAATGGAATGATAATCCGAACTTGAAACAAATTATGAGTAAAACTTGCCAGCTCTGGGTACAACATCGGCTGAGGTACCAACTTCTTCAGTTGGTCTCGCTTTTGTTGCGACCGGACTGATCTGGGGGGTGACGGTAACTTCTATCATCATCGGATCCATAGGAGTAGCAGGCTGGAATTCAGGAATAGAAGATTGGAGATTAACTTCAGTTCCTACCCACGGCACAAGGTCGCGACCCTCCGGTTGTTCAGACGTTTCAGTAATTATAGTAGTATCAGTTCCAGTAACTGGTCCTATAATTCGAACGCTTATATAATTAATCAAGTCAAAATATATACGTATGTATATATGGAGTTTACAAAGCCAAAGTCTTACTCTCAGAAGGACCTGCTTCTGTTGAACCAATTCCAACATCTGAGCCGGTAGCTGGACCAGAAGCTTTCTCTAACAAAGAATCCAGGATTTGTTGATGGTCGTCCTCTGAGATATTAAAGTCGAAATTATTAAAATCATCGACTTTGGTGGCATGGGTAGCTTCTCCTTCAATAGGCTCATGCATCGGGACGTCTACAAAAAGTGTTGAATCGTAAATGACATGTAAATTTAGACGAAATTGCCCAAGACAAAAATCGATTTTACCTTCGTTGGTCGGGGCGGATTCGAGAGCTTCACTACTTGTACCTGCTTCTTTTAATTTGACTAAAAGGAAAGAAAGCGCACAGGTCATTAGAGGAGGCACACAGTCCGACTCATTCATTTCTCAGATTTCTCTTCCGAGAGGAGAAAGATCAGTACCTGCGTCCGTAGCGGATGGATCAACGTCAGGAGTCAGTGGAACACCAGATGGTTCTTCTTTCAAAGCATCCTGCATTTGTTGAACATAGCTGGTCTCCTCAGTCTCCATACCTCCGGGAGAAGCAGCTTCAACTCGATATTCTCCCTCTTCTTGGCTCCCTACAGAAATTGAAAATGGAATGAGTTCAAGTATTAAAAAGTGTGAAAGTGACAAAAACAAATAGTTACCTTGTTCATCAGAAGAAGCACTACGACCAGACGTCTCTTCTAAAGCAGGAAGATGAACGCGCGGTTTAGAGGCAGCTTTCTTTTGTTTCTTCAGAGGACGTGCATCAGAACCTTCGTGACGATGTTTGGTGCGTAACTCAGCTCGGGGAGAAACTTGAGTTTGAGCTTGAGTAGAAGTTCAAGATATTTGCTATCCTCTTCATCCTCTTCGTCGTAGCTAAGAACTTCTACCGTCATCCGGTTAGGATATTCCATGACGACTCTCTCTTTCCGTTTTTTCGGAGCAGCTTGTGATTGAGTAGACGCAGCAGAAGGGCGTACAAGTCCCCTTTCAAAGAAAGAATCGGAGAGGCCGGTCGCTTCTTCAGAGTTTGAATCAGTCTCACCTGCCTTCTCAGAAGTCTCCGTTTCTTCACTATCAAATTCCCCTTCACTATCAGCTGGGAGAACGGGTTCCTTTCCTTTCCTTGACGATTCAGCAGCCTCTTTTCCTCGAGGTGACATCACAGCTTCACGGGCCACTTCTGTTGCTTGTCGTGGAGCTATCTCTTCCTCTGAGTCTGATATCCTCCTGCGTCGAGTGACAATATTGGTGGCTATCAACCATTTGCAAAAGAGGAAGGTCATCCGTAGGGGCGGCGTCTCTAAAGGAAGATCGAATTCGACATTTGTACAGCCGGCGATGCTCCAGAACCAAGCCCTCGCACCGTCGATAAGTCCACCTCGAGAGCTAAGGTGGCGGTTTGGATTGCCAACGTATATCTAATCATAGCCGAACTGACGGGCGAATCGACATGGGAGATAAGGTTCAATGTGACAAATATCTCTTACCCTGAACAACAGATATCCAGGTCGGATGTTCATCAACCATCTGAAGCACCCGACATCCAAGATGGTGTGATTCTGCCTTGGGTCTTCAGCATCCACTAAGGTAGTATTGTAGGTACCGGAGAACTGAGGGAAGCAGAGGAAGAATTCCCAACACTTGTGAATTTTAAACTGCCTCGTTATGTCGGGTTCTCGATGCCTGATCCATTTGCAATTCTCGAGATTTTGCAACAGAGGGATGCTAGAATTTGCCATCTCAGGAGCTTCCATTAAATCTGGTCGGTGAAGTACTAACCAGGTCATCAGATAAGTGTAGGGTAGCTCCAACTTCGGGACAGACAGACTGGCAGAGGGTTTCTTTTTCTCCTGAGTAAACACGGAGATTAACTGCCGTAATCCACTATGAATATCGGCCACCATAGCGGGAAGCAAAGATAATTTGCGACCTGTAGCTAGCTGGACGGCCGGATACAATACTTCCATAGTATAAGATTGCGCGTTGGTTTTCTCTAACAGACGGTTAATTTCATCCGTACTCAAAGGAGACAATCCGCACACATCTGTCGAACGGACATCCAGGTTCTTGAAGAGGTAGTCAGCGAATTGTTTTAAGCTGACCTGAGGAGATTTCTTTCTGGCTTTGGGCTCCATCTCGGCCATGGCTATATGATAATGGCAAGTCAATTCCCATAAAGTATCATGAGTCACAGTTGAGCTATCTTTCATCTTGTTCAGCTGATTGCTAGTTGGAAAGAACTCTTGATAGGGAACATCGCCCATAGGCAAACCAGACACCTGCATCATTTCATGCAGTGGTAATCCGAGTTCCCCGTTCTTGGTAAAGAATGTATTAGTGTCCGGGTTATAGATCTCGAACAAACAGAGGAAATGACCTACACTACTCTGCAGGCCATGCATGCTGGCACGGATCGGAACATCCAACCCTAATTCTGCTAACTCTCGCCCAAAACGGTTTAACACATATCGGGTCATCCTGGTCCACCACCATTTGTCCCCAGAATAATGGACCCATCCATAGCATCTAAAAGTCTCTTTGGGTAATTTCTTTCCCGCTGCTGCTAACCGGTTCTTCACTGTGTTGGCTTGCACTATCTTCTCATTCTGAGGTATATTGTCTTGTCCCAAGACACCTGGATGAAGTCCCCGCACATGAGCTCTTTCACTAGAACCTGGGGTGGCTTCCTTCCCAATGAAACCACAATGAATACGCTCGTGATTTTCAGTTAACCTCCAGAACATCTCACGTCCAATCGATAGGTTCCTGAACTTTAATAGCGAGTGATCTCGGGGGATAGAAGGCAGATATAAGAATGAGGACCCATTCTGGTGCAACCATTGTGCAGGCTTGCAGAAAGCAATCTCCGGATCTTTCACCAAATCACCAAACAAGAAATCCGGCTTCCTTATGCATTGATTCGAGTCTTGCTCCGAAATCAAGGTCGCATCCGTGATTAATCATCGTAGAACACGACAACTACCTCGCTGGATTAATTCTCTAGCACTTTCGCTATAGTCAGATCTGAACTGGGGAGATGATTCAATTAATGGGATCCCCTCATAATAAGAGTGGGTCACGCTACTCCGGCCAGTAACCGCATCAGCAGCAAAGGTGGTAGAAGGAAATCAGACTGATAAAAGAAACATACACATAAATTGTGTAAGTGTAGTCCTAAGATTTTAGAGAGAACGGTATATCTTACTCCATAAGATATAGTCGCCATCTCACAGCAGGCGTGACGATTTCTTTTTATCTACCACATGTATAAAAAGATATGCGTTACTACGCACGGGCATTATAACGGCATACGAAAATCTTTCTGTACATATGGGATGATATGAAATCGCCCCTGTGTATTACGAAGTGTGTTTTGTCCAAGCAAAACAAACACTTTTAAGCGTCGATCCCCTCAAAGGAGGATACCGGCTCTTCTCGAGGGTATCTCAAAGGATACAAACAAGGATCTGCAGGCAAATACAGGTACATGTATATGGAATTGGTGAAATACAATATTTAAATCCGTGAAAAGGTGAAAGAGATATACCTCCACGGGAGATCGCAGCAGGGGCAGCCTCTTCAGGGCTCTGAACAGGTTGATGGCCTCGAGTCCCTCGAGCTCTACGCGGCGACATGACGAAAATGCGAGCTATATTGGAACCCAAGAGGAAAGTTAGGGTTTTGGACGTGAAATTGGACAAAATATCACATAATATGGCCGAAATAATGCATGCACAGTCAACAGTTGGAGAAAATCAAGATTTTGGAGAAAGAAGATGAACAGACCTTTGAAATCCAAGTGGAATCTCCCCAAACGAAGCCCTACCCAAATCAGAAACGAAGAGAAGAAGAAGAGGTGAAGAACTGGTCGAAAATCGCTCGGAGATCGCCCAAACCCAAATCAGAAACGAAGAGAAGAAGAAGAGGTGAAGAACTGGTCGAAAATCGCTCGGAGATCGCCCAAAAATCAACTGAAAATCGCCAAAAAATCAACGTGAAAAAGCCCTAAAAAAACCCTAAGTTCGGGTTTTATACTCGCTGGCTCGCATCGCGAGACAGAAAACCCTGTCTCGCTCAGCGAGACAGAAAACACTGTCTCGCTCAGCGAGACAGAAAACACTGTCTCGCTCAGCGAGACAGAAAACACTGTCTCGCTCAGCGAGACAGAAAACACTGTCTCGTTGAGTGAGACAGCATAATCTGTCTCGCTGAACGAGACAATGAACCCTCTATGTCTCACATTGCGAGACAACAAACACTGCCCCATAGCATGAGATGGAGGGCATTCTATTAGTCAAAAACCAAATGCAATGCAGATGAATACTCCATGGGTACACGAGTCTAAACTGTATTCCTACCCTCAACAGGAAGTTTCTGGAGAATATTAATCAGAATAATTCGCTGTCTCGCCAGCGAGACAGTATTCGCTGTCTCGCCAGCGAGACAGTATTCGCTGTCTCGCCAGCGAGACAGTATTCGCTGTCTCGCCAGCGAGACAGTATTCGCTGTCTCGCCAGCGAGACAGTATTCGCTGTCTCGCCAGCGAGACAGTATTCGCTGTCTCGCCAGCGAGACAGTATTCGCTGTCTCGCCAGCGAGACAGTATTCGCTGTCTCGCCAGCGAGACAGTATTCGCTGTCTCGCCAGCGAGACAGTATTCGCTGTCTCGCCAGCGAGACAGTATTCGCTGTCTCGCCAGCGAGACAGACTTCGCTGTCTCGCCAGCGAGACAGACTTCGCTGTCTCGCCAGCGAGACAGACTTCGCTGTCTCGCCAGCGAGACAGACTTCGCTGTCTCGCCAGCGAGACAGACTTCGCTGTCTCGCCAGCGAGACAGACTTCGCTGTCTCGCCAGCGAGACAGACTTCGCTGTCTCGCCAGCGAGACAGACTTCGCTGTCTCGCCAGCGAGACAGACTTCGCTGTCTCGCCAGCGAGACAGTATTGAAATGGTCAAAACTACCTTTGTAACTGCCCTACACGTGTCCATTAACTGCCAAGGGACGTGGGAGACATCGTGGACGGAAATTACGTGAATAACTGCCAAAATAATGGAGTTTGAAACGTGAGAAGGCAGTTAAAACGAAAACTGCCTGCGGTTACTGTTTGCGAGACAGTATTTACTGTCTCGCGGGTTGAGACAGCAAACACTGTCTCGCCCAGCGAGACAGTAAACACTGTCTCGCCGTACTAATGTCGTCATTTGTTGAGTTTTTTTAGTTGCAGACCCCTGAGGCTATAAATACCCCCCTAGGGTCACTTCTGACAGGGATCGAGCATATTTTCGAGCATTCCAAAGCAGAGAGAGCAGATTTGAGTTTTCATACAACGCCTTGAAATTAAGCTTTGACTTGATTTTAAGAAGAATGACTATCTTACTTCGATAAGATATCGTTTTAATTTCTCACTTCGATAAACGAAGTCAGAATCAGTAAACCTCCTTCACGATCTGTGATTCGACGGTCCATGAACCAAAGCGTTCCCGGCACAGGCAAAGTCCCACGAAAACAAAGATCGATAGACGATTTTTGTGTTTGTTTCTCAAGAGTTGTAATTTTCATTTTTGTTGTGTAGAAAAAGTCTTATAAAAAGATCATTCTTTCGAATTTGTTGTAATCAAACAAAGTTATAATGAATTCCTCAACAGAACCGACTTTTGACTCAAACAGTAAGGTTATTTATATAATTTTACATATATTCCATTCCCTTTCATTTACTTTATTAAACTTTCTGATAGAGATTAAATAATAACTAAAGTTGCAAGCGCACAATTATCAAGTTATAGTATAAAAGATTATCGAATCCCACGAGGAATGTGTCATAGGAGATAATTAAAATTGGTTCTTAAGTTGTGTGTGGACAATTAATAGTGATAAAGTAACTGTGGAGAGATATGGAGAGTGAATGTGATTATATGCAATAAAAATAAAACTAGATTAAGAGGGGAGAAAGAAAGATGAAGAAAACAATGAAAAATAAAATCAAGAAATAAATAAAGAAAAATCAAGAATAAAAAGAAAAAAATCAAGAAAGTAAAAGATGGAGGATTCAATAGAAATATGAGGAATGTAGAATTGAATCTACTAGTCTATTTCACTTAGAAATTATAAACTATTCGGTTTTATCACATTTTACTTAAGATTTATTAAGCATAGACTATCAAACCACTTAAGGAAAACATAATCTATCAACTTATCATCCATGTAAAATTAACATTCATGAAAAGAACAACAACTAGATATTAATTATATAATTCATAAGAATAACCCATCAAACCACTCAAGATAAGTATACATTATCAAATTCTTCTTCTACCAATTAGTTCTCTAGTTGATTATCCTAAACATGATCATTTTAGGTACAAGAGAATAATTTGTAAATTATAAAATAAATCAATCTAGTTTTATATAATTCTAGAATTCCTAGAAGAATTAGTTTCACATCTTAGAAAATAAAAATAAATAAATAAAATCTAGACTAGAGAGAATAAAAGAAAGAGAATGAAAATAAGAACTAACTACAAAGAGGAAAATAAGAATAAAAATTAAAGATCTAAATCATGAACAAAAACAAAAAAAACATAAAATGAAATATAAGCTATGCAATAGTATAAATTTATACTACAAAATAAATACAAGAAAATAATGTAAAACTTTACAAGGCAACAAAATAAATCTAAAATAATAGGGCCCCTTGAATATCTAAAATAAGAAAAAATTATCACAAGAAAATAAAAGATAAAAAGAAAAAAATTATATTGCAAGAGGGTTCTAACCTCTTGAAAGCAAACCTTCATCTTCATCTTCATCATCAAATAAAGAGAAGAAAAAATATGAAGAGATAAAAAAAATCTTTTATTAATTGCAACAAAGTTACAATTTTTATAAGACATTCTCAATTAAGAGCAACCCTCTTCTCCAAATGGAGGTTTTTATAAAAAATTTCACACTCAAACCTCTCACCCTCTATCCTTATTTATAGCCTACAACAGTGAATGAGAACCCTTAGATATTGCTTGGAGATCAATGGTTAAATCTTAGCTAGAAATATGTTTCTGTTGCGAACCAATTGGTTGACTAATCGATTGGTCGACCGATTGGTTTACAACAGGTTTGCATTTTTATTGATTTCTTGACCCGATTTTTTATGGATCCTTGAGCTTTCTTAGGCCTTTTTTTTATCTTTATATTTAGGCTTCAATAAATGGTAGAAAATCAATGAGTTTTATTTTTTGAGCTTTTATTCATTAATTCTATATTAACCTACAAATTAAAATAAACCATATTATTAGTGACATATTTATTTAAATAAAATAGATAATGAGGGTATAATATTATAATAAAATGTGATTATCACTTTCCAAATAGGGTGAAATAAGTTCTTCTAAATTTTCCTTACTAATTTTCTAAATAAATTTTACATGTTCATTTATCTTCTCTTAACTTAGCTTATCCCTATAACTCCTTAACTTGTTGGATTTAAATCTAATTAAATCTAATTGTGGGCACATATGATTAATTCAAAGAGATTAACAAGAATCAAAAGGTGCGGAAGCATATACCTTAATCCATTGAGGAAAACCTGATTAGGGTTTTGATGATCTTCTAACCTTAGTGTTTCTCTCTTATGGATCTCTTTAGATGGGCATAAGAGAATGAGAGTGGCTAACCCTAGATTGGGGATCATAACCCCATATATATAGGTGTTGTGTTTACATGTGAATAATGAATCGATCCAAAGATAGTTTCATTATTTGACATGAGTTATTGTCAATGTTTGATCATTGCAACAAGGTATCACTTGTAATTAATATTACTGTCCAAAGACTTGATATTAATGTTATGCCAGATATCTTGGATGGGATTTGTCATTATTTGAATTTTATTGATTACTAATTATGGTTATTGATGTGAGCATTTTTATTTTATTTCAGCTAATGCATCTGCTGCAATAATTTCTGCTAATATCAACTCAATTCCTATGCTAAATGGGACAAACTTCAAGGTTTGGAAAGAGAACATATTAATTGTTCTTGGCTGCATGGATCTAGACCTTGCATTAAGAATTGAACAACCTCAACCTCTCAATGCAGATAGCACTCTTGATGCAAATAAGGAGTATGAGAAGTGGGAGCGTTCAAATTGCATGAGTCTTATGATCATTAAGCGCGGCGTTCCGAAAGCCTTCAGGGGCATAGAATCCGAAGGGATTACTAAGGCTAAAGATTTTCTTGCCGAAATTGAGAAACGTTTTGTAAAAAACGATAAGGTAGAAACAAGCACACTTTTAGCTCGCTTGATTTCAATGAAGTATAAGGGTAAAGGAAATATCAGGGAGTACATTATGGAAATATCTCATATTGCTTTAAAGCTTAAGGCACTTAAACTCGATCTTTGTGATGAGTTATTGGTGCATCTGGTTTTGTTGTCTCTTCCTACACAATTCAATCAGTTTAAGGTCAGTTATAACTGTCAAAAGGAGAAATGAACTCTAAATGAGCTTATTTCATACTATGTGTAAGAAGAAGACAGGTTGAAGCAAGATAAGACTGAAAGTGCTCATTTGGCCTATGCCTCTAAGGATAAGGGCAAGAAAAGAAAGAATGATAATGAAGCTGCTAAGGGTCCAGTTCAGAAGAAACAACATAAGGATAATCAGGGTTGTTTCTTCTGTAACAAGCCTGGACACGTAAAGAAGGATTGTACCAAATATCATGCCTGACGTGCTAATAAGGGTACATTCCTTACTTTGGTCTGTTCTGAGGTTAATTTAGCTTAAGTACCTAGAAACACTTGGTGGTTAGACTCTGGTGCTACTACTCACAAAAGTGTTTCTATGCAGGGTTGCATGAGCTACCAAAAGCCAAGTGATATTGAAAGACACATCTTTGTGGGCGACGGTCAATCGGTAGATGTGAAAGCAATTGGGCATTTTAGGTTTCTATTAGGAACTGGTTCTTATTTGGACTTATAAGATACTTTTGTAGTACCATCTTTTAGACGGAATTTGATTTTAGTTTCTGTATTGGACAAATCAGGTTATTCTTATTCATTTGGAAACAATCAATTTAGTTTATCTTTTAATTCAAATATTATGGGAACTGGTTACTTGAGTACTTATGACAATCTATATTTGCTCGATACAATTGCTTCTTATAATGAATCCTTGCATGTGGAATCACGTGGTACTAAGCGTAAATTAAATAAGAAAAATTCGGCGATATTATGGCATAAGCGCTTGGGTCATATCTCAAAAGGTAGAGTTAAGCGTCTTGTGTTTAATGACATTTTGGATTCCCTTGATTTTTCGGACTTCGATGTATGTGTTGAATGTATCAAGGGAAAACAGACCAAAGTTAAGAGATTAGGTGCAAACAGATCTTCGGATATCTTAGAATTGATACATACGGATATTTGTGGGCCATTTCCTACGGCATCTTGGAATAGTCAACAATATTTTATATCATTCATAGACGATTACTCACGTTATGTGTACCTATATCTCATTCATGAAAAATCTGAGTCTCTGGACATGTTCAAAACCTATAAAGCTGAAGTTGAGAATCAACTCAACAGAAGAATTAAAACCGTTAGATTTAATCATGGTGGTGGGTACTGCGGCAGATATAATGGTTCAGGTAAACAACGTCCAGGACCATTTGCTAGATACCTAGAGGAATACGGTATCGTCCCACAGTACACCATGTCGGGTTCACCTAGCATGAATGGTGTAGATAAAATACGAAACATGACTCTTAAGGATATGGTAAGAAGTATGATTGCTCATTCTTCTTTATCAGAGTCACTCTGGGGAGAAGCACTAAAGACAGCAGCTTACATTCTGAACAGAGTGCCAAGTAAAGCAGTTGCTAAAACACCTTATGAGCTTTAGACTGGTCGAAAGCCCAGTTTAAAGCACTTACATATTTGAGGATGTCTAGCTGAGGCAAGGCCTTATAGGACAAATGAAAAGAAATTGGACTCCAAAACAGTTAGCAGCTACTTTATTGGGTACTCTGAATGCTCTAGGGGCTATAAGTTCTATGATCCCACACTAAGGAATATTTTTGAGACGTGAACAACAACATTCTTTGAGGATGTTGAGTTTGGGGGAAGAAATAAGGTCAGAGATATTGTTTTTGAGGAGGAATTGGCTTCAGATCCAATCCATGCAGTTACTTTTGATAATATTCAGGTTACTATACCTGTTGTTGCTCAAGAAGTAAATCCAAAACCTCAAGATAACAATGTTGAACAACTCCCTATTCCAGAAGAACAAACTCAATAACCTCAAGAACCAGTGCCATTATGGAGATCCACAAGAGAAAGGAGAAATGTTATTTTGGATGATTATATTGTATTTCTCCAAGAACATGAGGAAAGTAATGGAATATTGGAAGATGATTCAATCAACTTCCTTCAGGCCATGAAAAGTTCTAACTCTCAACAGTGGATTGATGCCATGAATGAAGAGTATAAGTCTATGCAAGACAAAAAGGTTTGGGAACTTGTCTCATTGCCAGAAGGTGCAAAACCAATTGGTTATAAATGGATATTTAAAACCAAGCGGGATGCAAACGGTAATGTGGAGAGGTATAAGGCACATCTTGTAGCTAAAGGCTTTACTCAAAAGGAAGGCATTGATTATACATAGACTTTCTCTCCGGTTTCATCGAAAGACTCTTTCAGAACAATCATGGTACTTGTTGCTCATTATGATCTTGAGTTACATCAGATGGATGTTAAGACTGCATTTCTCAATGATGACATTGATGAGATGATTTATATGGTGTAACCAGAAAACTTTGTGTCAGGAGACCCAAAGAATATGGTTTGCAAATTAAGGAAATCCATCTATGGACTCAAGCAAGCTCCTCGTCAATGGTATTACAAGTTTCAATAAATAATTATCTCATTCGGTTTTGAGATGAACATTGTTGATGACTGTGTATATCACAAGTTCAGTGGGAGTAAGTATATTTTTCTGCTTCTGTATGTCGATGACATATTGCTTGTCACTAATGATATAGGCATGTTGTACGAAACCAAGAGATTTCTATCAAAGAATTTTGAGATGAAAGATCTTGGGGACGCCTCTTTTATATTAGGAATTCAAATACATCGAGATCGCTCTCGGGGTATTCTTGGATTATCGCAAAAGAGCTATATCGATAAAGTACTTAAAAGGTTTGGCATGTAAGATTGCAGACCAGGAGATACCCCTGTTGCTAAAGGAGATAAGTTTAGTCTCAATCAGTGCCCTAAAGGTAACATTGAAATTTAGGAAATGCAGAAGATTCCTTATGCTTCGGCTGTAGGAAGTCTAATATATACTCAGGTATGTACCTGTCCGGATATTACGTACATTGTTGGGATGTTAGGCAGATACTTAAGCAACCCTGGTATGGATCATTGGATAGCAGTCAAAAGGGTTATGAGGTATCTTCAGAAAACAAAAGATTATATGCTCACATACAGAAAATCAAAACAGATGGAGGTCATTGGGTACTCTGATTCTGATTTTGCTGGATGCTAAGATAGCAGAAAGTCTACACCAGACTACATTTATATGTTAGCAGGAGGAGCTATATTATGGAAAAGTATCAAACAAACACTTATAGCTTCCTCCACTATGACAGCAGAATTTGTAACTTGCTATGAGACATCCAATCAGGGAATATGACTACGGAATTTTGTCACTGGACTGCGCATTTTGGAAAATATGGAAAGACCACTAAGGTTATATTGTGATAATAAATCTGCAGTAATGTATTCCAATAATAACAGGAGCTCAACTAAGTCAAAACATATTGATATTAAGTTCCTGGTTGTGAAAGAAAGGGTACAGAGTGGACATATATCCATAGAGCACATTGGGACAAACTCCATAATAGCCGTTCCTCTTACTAAGGGATTGACACCCAAGGTCTTTCATGAGCACACTGCTCATATGGGTGTGGTGATATTAGAGGATATCATGATTTAGTGGGAGTTTGTAATTTTTGGTGCTTTGTGTTTGGTTGTATTGTCTGATCGGAATAAAGTATTCAGTTAAGACACTCTGTTACATTATGTTTGGTTTTGACCTTACTAAAGTAGGACCAGTTGAAAATAGACATGTACTGATCACATTGCATGTAATTTTCATGTTGTACATCCATGATTGATCTATGTCGTTTGATTGTATTGGTATATGTGACTATTGATGGGTCGAGTCACGATAAATGTGACGAAGACCGCTTTGATCCTATATTGATATAGTCAATGGATGAGATTGTTAGAAAATACCTTTTCAGTGATAGAAATTATGAGCTCATAAGGTTATACACAATTTAAGGAATCATATGGTGCCCAAGTAAGAGATTGTTGGATTTAAATTTAATTAAATCTAATTGTGGGCACATATAATTAATCAATGTGTATTACCATCTTTAAGGATAACACACTTAAAGTGATCAATCAATTTGGATTAATGGGTATTTAAATAAATCATGGGGTTATATGTGCAGATACCAGGTTGTAATTATAATTTGATGATGGGCTAAATTATAAATGTACAATACCTATATATATGGGGTTATGGTCCCTAATCTAGGGTTAGCCACTCTCATTCTCTTATCCCCATCTAAAGATATCCATAAGGGAGAAACCCTAAGGTTAGAAGATCATCAAAACCCTAATCAGACTTTCCTCAATGGATTCAGGTATATGCTTCCGCACCTTTTAATTCTTGTTAATCTCTTTGAATTAATCATTCTAGGGTTAGCCGCTCTCATTCTCTTATCTCCATCTAAAGAGATCCATAAGGGAGAAACCCTAATGTTAGAAGATTATCAAAACCCTAATAAGGTTTTCCTCAATGGATTCAGGTATATGCTTCCGCACCTTTTAATTCTTGTTAATCTCTTTGAATTAATCATGGTTTTAAGATTTAGATCTCATATATTAGATCCAACATAACTTTCCTTGGTGCAAATCTAAACAAGCCATAAGAGATAAATAAAACATAAAACAAAGTCGTTGATCTGATTGTTAAGACAGATACCATTTTCCTTCTCTACGTACGTATCAACTATTTACAGCCCGTTGCTTGTTGTGACCGAGAATTGTCGGTCACTAGTGATTGGTGACTTAAGCAGCGGCCATCTCAAACACTAGTGTGCATTACTGTCGGTGGACAGGACACGTATTGACGGTCTTGCTCTTGTGAATGTAAACAATTGCCATGTAAAACACTAGTTCTTACGGATTTTATAAATTGGACAAATTTTCAATTTAGACCTCTTTAGAAACTTATTTGGAAAAAATGACCTATTTAAAAAATAGTTGTCAAATTCGACACAGTTTTAGCCAGTTGGCTGAAACTAAGTCGAATTTGGCGAAAAAACTTCACGGGACTTAAAAATCCTGTGAAGTTTAAGCCCCTATAAGCAACATAATTAATATTTTCCAAAGCCTCACGGGACTTGAAGTCGCCTCACAGGAGTTGAAGTCCCGTGAAGTTATAAGCTTCATGGGACTTCAAGTCCCATGAAACTTTAGGCTAAATTCTAGAGAGCTTTGCTCTCTGGAATTTAGCCTGCAACTCCACGGGACTTCAAGTCCCGTGGAGTTGGGGCAGTGCCTATATAAGGCCCACGCGATTTCTTATCGCGTTACTCGACTACAGCCCTCTCTCTCTTCTCCTTCACTACCAAACCAAACCCTAGACCACCACCACCCACCACCCCTCGCCGCCACCGTCGTTGCCACATTGGCCAACCGTCATCGTCGCTGATCGATCTCGCAGCCGTCACCACCGGAGTTCACTGGAAATTATGGCAATGACAAAATTTAGGTAAAATCTTTAAAAAAAATTCCATCCTAATTTTTTATATATTCTCACTATTTCTTGCTAATAACTTGTTTAAATTTATATTTTGAAATATTTATGAATTTTGTGAAGAAAAATTAAAGAAATTTGTGTATGAAGTTAGAGGGGAAATTATCAAAAATTGGAAAAGTTAGTGTATTATAAAGGTTTAACATTTGGTTAAAATCATGGATGTCTAAAATCGATATTAGAGGATTTAATGGTAAATATTTTTTTTTGTGTTTTTCGTGCAATATTGATATTGGATTTTTTTATTCTTCAGAGGTAACGATGAATGATCAAATCGTAATTCTTTGTTCATATGATGGAAAGATTAACTATCTCAAGAATTATATGCCAGTATACGAAGGAGGTGTGACGAAGCCATTGTTTATATCAAAATCATGTACTTTCAATGAATTGACTAATGACTTACACAAACTTACATTAACCAATCCACGTGAGTATCACCTCAATGTTATTTGCAATTATCCTATTACGGGAAACATAACAAGCGACATTCAAATTTCAAATGACTATGATACGAGTCTTTATTGGAATATTGCATGATGAGAAACATTCGTGGAATTATTTATTGAAAAGCATCACAGAAATTTAGGCAAATCGGTGAATTACGATGAAGTATACTCTTGCATGTTGGAGGACCTTGAAGTTGACTCCGTCGGCTTTTTACCTCCGCAACAAGATATAGGATGGACACAGTCATAATACTTGAGCGGTCCTTCGCTTGTGGGCACTTCAAATGCCTTCGTTGATAGCGCTCCCCATCAATATATAATGTCTTCCACAGGAGTGATGATGAAAGATAATAATGCAAGTGTCGAATCCGAGGATGATAATGAAGAGGATGGCTTACAAATCAATAGCATGACGTGTTTGCTAGATCGTGGTGAAGGGAACAACCAATATATTAACAGATGTTACTCTAACAATTTCTCCTAATTTTTTATATATTCTCACTATTTCATGCTAATAACTTGTTTAAATTTATATTTTGAAATATTTATGAATTTTGTGAAGAAAAATTAAAGAAATTTGTGTATGAAGTTAGAGGGGAAATTATCAAAAATTGGAAAAGTTAGTGTATTATAAAGGTTTAACATTTGGTTAAAATCATGGATGTCTAAAATCGATATTAGAGGATTTAATGGTAAATATTTTTTTTTGTGTTTTTCGTGCAATATTGATATTGGATTTTTTTATTCTTCAGAGGTAACGATGAATGATCAAATCGTAATTCTTTGTTCATATGATGGAAAGATTAACTATCTCAAGAATTATATGCCAGTATACGAAGGAGGTGTGACGAAGCCATTGTTTATATCAAAATCATGTACTTTCAATGAATTGACTAATGACTTACACAAACTTACATTAACCAATCCACGTGAGTATCACCTCAATGTTATTTGCAATTATCCTATTACGGGAAACATAACAAGCGACATTCAAATTTCAAATGACTATGATACGAGTCTTTATTGGAATATTGCATGATGAGAAACATTCGTGGAATTATTTATTGAAAAGCATCACAGAAATTTAGGCAAATCGGTGAATTACGATGAAGTATACTCTTGCATGTTGGAGGACCTTGAAGTTGACTCCGTCGGCTTTTTACCTCCGCAACAAGATATAGGATGGACACAGTCATAATACTTGAGCGGTCCTTCGCTTGTGAGCACTTCAAATGCCTTCGTTGATAGCGCTCCCCATCAATATATAATGTCTTCCACAGGAGTGATGATGAAAGATAATAATGCAAGTGTCGAATCCGAGGATGATAATGAAGAGGATGGCTTACAAATCAATAGCATGACGTGTTTGCTAGATCGTGGTGAAGGGAACAACCAATATATTAACAGATGTTACTCTAACAATGAGTATGTCATGTTAGAGGATCTGCATCCCGATGAACTTCATAGAGAAGAATGAATTGATAATTGCACGATGAAAAGTATTCCTATCGGCACTAATGTAGTTAATGATATACAAGGCAAGGACTTCTCATTCAAAAAGGGAGATCTATTTAAAAGTAAGGAGAAATTAATTCATGCACTTCGTTTGTGGGCCATCCAAAAAATATCAAGTGTAGGCACACAAAAAGCAATGCAACAAGCTATAATATGGTTTGTTTTTACCGCAAAGATGGCAAATAAGAAGATAGCGGTGGGCACCATGACAACAATGTAAAATGTCCGTGGAAGCTTAATTCATGCTTGGGTGTAAGAGTAAGCGGGCAATTTAAAATAACAAACTACAATAGACTTTACACATATAGCAATCCTCGATTAGAAATGAATCATAAACATGCATCCATCTCTTTCATATATCGATTGATTATGCCTAAACTAAGGGAAGATCTTGATCTAACGTCAAAGGATATTCGTCTTTTAGTGCATAAAGCAACTAACTTGAATGTATCATACAACAAGTGTTGCATGCTCGGAGGAAGGCAATGATAAAAATATTCAGAGATTGGAACAAATCTTATGAGATCTTACCACATTATTTTGAAGCACTCAAAAAGTAAAATCCATGAACAGTGTATCAAGTATCATCAAACTCTATTGATGGTGGAGATAGATGGTTCACAGGTGTATTTTGGGCATTTGGGCTTTGCATTGAGGGATTCAAATATTATCGTCATCTTCTTAGCATTGACGGCACCCACTGGTACGGTAAATATAAAGATGTTTTTCTTGTTACAACCAGAGTAGATGCAGATGATAGTTTATTTCCTTTGTCCTTTGCAGTGTTGATGTTGAAAACATGAAAAATTGGGTATGGTTTTTTTGCATGCATTAGATATCATATCCCTAGTATGCTAACACAGTCAATTATATTCATATATGATAGAATGAAAGGAATTCCAATAGCATTCCAACGATATTTTTTGTCACCACATCAACATCGTTATTGTTTGTGACATATTAGGGATAACTTCAAGAGGAAGGACAAGTGTAGCTTCAAGATCTTTTTTGGCAAGCTGGATGTGCAACAGAAAAATTAGTTTATGAGCAACTACAGGAGAGGGCTAAGTTCATTTCATGAACTGTACATGATTGGATCGAGACTAGTTTGGATCCGAATAATGCTGATAAGTGGGCTTTATATGAAGATGGTGGGTAACGATTTAGTATGATGACCACTAACAATTCTAAGAGTTTCAATAGTGTGCTTAGGGGAGCATGTTGTATGTAAATATAGTCACTAGTTGCAAAAATATTTTACAGACTTAATAAATTCATTCTCAGCACACTTGGTGCAAATATCATGTTAGAGCTAACACTGAAGGTTGAAGGCATATTAGCGGATCGAATTGTGCAGGCTCGATCATTTCGTGTCGTTAGATACAGTTTTAATAAATGGGAGGTCACTAAGGGAATATCACATAGAGAAAGTCGCTCTTACAAAGTAAATATGCTAGTGGATCACAATTATACATGCACTTGTAATATATCACAATTATAATGGCTTCTTTGTTCCCATATTGTCGTGGTTTGCTCAGATCTACAGGGTAGTGTGAGGATTTCACTTTATACATTCACCGCAGATTGGTATTCAAATTATAACTATCAACAAACGTACAAAGAGTGTTTTCATCCACCATATGATAGTCGACATTAGACACAAGGCCGACTATGAACATTACCTCCTTTATGGAAAAGATCAGCATGGTGACCTCGTTCTATACGAAATAGAAATAATATGGATGACAATCGAGAAGGAATTAGGAGGAAAATTAAGTGTAGTAGATGTGATCAACCGGGCCACAACAAAAGTAGTTGTCCAACAAGGATTAGGCGTTTATTATCTAGGGACAATTGTATGGAATATATCGCTTATGGTTTTTGTAATATATAACCTTTTAATTTTAATCCTTGTTCTCATGTGACAATTGTTGTGTAATATATAACCTTTTAATTTTAATCATTGTTCCCATGTGACAATCGTTTTTGTAATATATAACCTTTTATTTTGAATCTTGAATATGTGACAATCATTATGCATGTTCTATTCTTATTATTCTTTTCTATGTTGGATGTATTCTTTACTTAATTTTGGCCATCAAAATACATATGATTAATTCATTCAATTGAAAAATCTAACATATTATATTTTAATCTCAGGGATATCCATTATGGATTCGGGACTGATGCAGCCCGACGTATTATACCTTCAGATAGATCATCGTTCACACAAAATTAGTTCGGGACAAGTAAAAAATGGTGTATATATATTCCTTATTTTTTGTGCTAGTTTTAATTTTTCTTAATAAATTTTATCAATTTTGATTAATGTGCAGCTCATACCAAAAATCAGCAGAGTGGAACATTCCCAGAGTCACTTGGGCTAGGAGATGGATGATGAGAGAGTACTACAGTTAGTAGCTCAACTCGGATTTTGGGAGTGTTCATCGGTGAGGTATATTAGGCTTGACTGGGCCCTTATCAGTGTACTGATTGAGAGGTGGAGACTGGAGACCAATACCTTTCATATGGATATAGGGAGTATACCATTACACTTCAGGATGTAGCCATCATACTTGGGCTCCGCATTGATGGCTCGATTGTTGCGGGCACCGATGACCGTAATTAGGCCGAAGTATGTGAGAGGCTTCTTGGGCAGGTTCCTGATTTGAGGAGTGGTGCGATGAAACTATCGTGGCTTTGATCAACATTTATGAGAGATATACCAGTTGATGCCACGGATGAGACAATTCAGTATCACGCTCATGCTTATATATTACACATAATAGGGTGTATGTTATTTTTTAATGCAAGAAAGAATCTTGTACATGCACGATGGATGCCACTACTAGAGGATTTTGATGTATGCGGCACTCTATCATGGGGTAGTACGGTCTTGGCATACCTTTATAGAGAACTTGACAATGTCTCCTTGATGCAGAATAAAGAATTCAAGGGATGCATGATATTATTGCAGGTTTGGACATGGGAACGCATCCATATTGGATGACCTACTTTGTATGTGCACCGCGGTCTACAGGGCTAGTTTCCTTTCGGATGCAAGTATAAGTATGCATAAATTTTTTTCATATTGAATTTGTTCTCTTATATTCTTTATGCCAAATAGGTAAAACGTGAGGTACTCTAAATACAAAACAACGACTATGCATATATAATTTTACCGAAATGAGTTTGATGGTCTCCAACACTAACAGGTAAATATAAAACTCAATTCATTATGAATATTTTAATTTTGTTGTAGATACTGATAAAAGTTTTTTAAAATTTCAATTCAAGTGAATGCTCTATTCTCTGCTAGATCTCAATATGCATACTCTTACACTTATCTGTCGAGATAGTGTTGCTTTGTGGAGAGCCAGAGTCTTATTTATATGTTAGGGGATTGTAGAGATGCATGTCCCAGATTGTGTGTTACGATAATTTCTTCTCTCTCAGCATGTGCCGGATCCTGTTGAGAAAATTGATCGTAGGCGACGGATGATATCACATCGTACGGACTGGGCCGTGTTTCGTGCAGCCTACATAGATAGTGGAATAATAGGTGGAATTTCATCCAGACTGAGAGAATTCTAGCTGATGGTTATACCGCGCATATGTGTTGGTATTGGATATCACACGCAAATGGATAGGATGCGACCCACAGCCAATAGCTGAATACGTACCATGCCCACCGATAGATAGTTACATCCCTATGGATATGATCGAGAGAGATTATGTAAGTTTTATACTAAATTAAAATGAAAATTCTTTTTTTATTAAGATATTATTTGCTAAGTTGTGTATATATTGGTTAACTCGCAGATCAATGCTTTTGATGAGAGTGAGGCTGATATAAATGAGCATATCAATGACATTCAGGATTCGACGGTGTTAGGGATCTTCAATGGGATCAAACAGAGAATAGCAAACGTGTTCCATAAAAAATCATGTCGATGAGTTTGAAGGCCGTGAGGACAATCACGCCAATTTGGTCAAGTGTACATGTGATGATGTAGGACAGGTCAAAGGGCGGCATGTGACAATGAAGCCGACACTTCTCATAGCACGACGCATGCTGATGGAGCCGACACTTCTCAGCCTCATACACAACCATATACTCAGATCATTGAGCCTCATCAGCATGGATGTAAGAGAGGGAGAGGAATGAGAGGATGACTTTTGGGATGTATGTGAATTTATTTTGTTCAAATTTGTTACTTTTGTGAATTTCAAAAAGATATGGTTAGATAATTCAAATTTGTTACTTTTGTGGATCGATTATTATTTATATATGTGGTTTTCATGTGTATTGTTTGATTTATGGTTGAATTTTATGAATATTGTTGCAATTCAGTATATATGTGATTTTCGCGTGTGTTGTTTGATTCATGTATATTGTTGTGAATAAGGCAGAAATATGTGTGTATATTGTTGGAATTTTTATGTATATAAAAAACATGCACACATTCTGTATATGTTTTTTTAAACCTGCAACTTCATGGGACTTCAAGTTCCATAGAGTTGCAGGCTAAATTCTAGAGAGCGATGCTCTCTGGAATATAGCCTGAAGCTTCACATGACTTGAAGTCCCGTGAAGCTTTGGCGCTCCTAATTAACTTTGCTTATATGGGCTTAAACTTCACAAGACTTCAAGTTCAGTGAAGTTTTTTTACCAAATTCGACCCAATTTTAGGCAGTTACCTGAAACTGGGTCGAATTTGGTAAATATTTTTAAAATAAGTTGTTTTTTTGCAAATAAGTTTCTAAAGAGATTCAAATTGAAAATTTTTCCTTTATAAATTTGGTTAATAAAATAATTTAAGTGGTTGGAGAAGGATATTAAATAAGTCATCAAGCTTCCTCACATGCCATCCCTAGAATAGAGTAATTGCTTTTGTCTTTGTTTTTTTTTGGTTTTTTACCGATATTACTCCCTTAATTTTTATTTTCAAATTATTAGTCCCTGGAATTATTAAAATCTCAATTAGGCCACAATTTGTATGAACTATACCATAATTAGTCTCTCAAGTCGATGAAATTGTTAGTAGGATCTTCGGTTCTTATAAGTTGTTCAAATAAATCCACCAATCAAGAGTAGCAATAAAAGTAATAAGATTTAAGAACTGAGGGATCTATTAACAATTTTAATGAGGTGAGGGGCTAATTTCAAAATATTAAAAATGAATAGAACTAATGTGGAAAAAGCCTTTTTTAATTGATTAGAGGAAGATACAAAAGAAAAACTTGTAGCAAGGTTGAAATTCTACGAATGTGTGAAAATGAAAAGGAAAAAAAAGTTTGACTTCTCTAATCCTTCATGGCTTTTTACATTTCAATCCTAAGAAAGAAAAAATATGGATTCTTACGAATATTGGAATTTTATGTCATTTTAGATTTCTTTCTCTTTATATAAATTAACATAAAATTCCATGTGTAGTGGATATAAATAATCTTTTATCCAGTTGAATTATCACTGGTAAATGTCCTACAAAAGGAAAGAAATTAGTGGCATCACAAAATGAAGCTTGCAATGGCTTCCTTTCCTTCTTCATATTGTTATTGCAAAAAAAAATTTGGTAATGCAACAAAATCCAACTGAACAACAATTTTAAAAATTAATGTAGTTGAAACAATATGGGTTCCAACTACTCCTAACTAAACACTAATCTAAATGCAAATTATAAATCTAGCTTTGTTATAGCCGTTTTAGTGATGAAAAATAATCTCCAATCAATGACAGAAAAGTATCCCACATTATGCATAATCAAGTCAGATTTTCAAGATAATCAAAGGTCCTATTCGGTCAACTGACAAGCTTATATCTTGCGAGGATGACTCAAAAGACATTACGTATCAACGACCCGAAAGGCGTTGCGTGTCGATCCTTGGCTAAGTCGACTGCTTAATCACTCCATTAGTCGATTCGTTGGCCAACACCTTGCGAGGGCGACTCGAAAGGCGATACTTCTCGACCACTGGACGAATAGAAAGATGACGAAATGCCTCAAGCGTCGAGTCCCCTCCCGTGCACTGGCGACCAATCACCTTGTAATAAATACCATTAAATACATTATAGATGCCATCATTCCTCTGCTCTCAACAGTCTTTATGACACATCGGACCACATCGACACTATACACCCCTAATCAATTCGCATTAAATACCAAAATAACCTCTGCTCCACTCGTTGGCCGACACCTGTAAAGCAAAGGCTGACGTGGCCGCCATACCATACTTGGCCAAAGTTACCCTTCTACCACCACTATAAATAAGGGTACTATTTTCAATAAGAGGATAAGTTCTTTACTACTACTCACCGCGCTTAAGAACTACGATAGTTTATTTTACTTCTCCACTCAAACAAATCATTAACTTGATGGTCAAATGAGCAACCGAGAAACCCAACCCCCGCCCTCTTACTATTTGCTACTTGTGCAGGGAAAAATAACTTACTGCAGAACCAGACATTCAAAGGATTAGAGGATCTTTGTCAACTTAATCAATTCCTCCATTTGACTGTTTGATATCAGACATCAAACAAGCTTAGTCTAACAAAAAAATTAAATAGGTCATGGATATTGCAAGGAAGAAAATGATGTAGGACGCTTAACGGACAATTTCATGGAGGATTCGGAGAATCACGAGCTACACGTATTATTGACTTCCTCAAAGAAATAATATTTTTTAATCTGGAAGGTAAATTCTGACATATTATATATGTAAATCGCCTATCTCGATGAGACGGAGCCAACCAGATTGTTAGATTTTTAAAATCTCATCAGAATACCCTGTTTTAGCTTAAATCCAAAAGTAATCAGGTTTTAGTTTATGTTTAGTAATAAAATTGGAGTCTTTTTAGATTAGGAAATAAATTCAATATTAGAGTCCAATTAGATTAGGAAACAAATTTAATTTTGATTCATGATTTGTTTCCTCTATTATAGAGAGTCTTTTTATGATAGAATTTAATACTTTCTATTTCTTTATAATTCTAGTCTTACTAGGAGTCTTATTTGTTTTTATATTTAAGAAGAGTCATGTAACTTCAAAGAATAATAACTTTTCATCAATAAAATTTCTCTTTTAATATTTTTTTCGTGGATTCGAAGATCATTCTTTGTGGATTCATAGAACACCCATTGGCGGTTCCAAGGTTATCACTTCCACGCTGCGTCAGAAAACAATTTTTTAACTATTAGCATTGCAATTTTTTTTGAGATATCACATTTTTAATTTAAACCTATAATTTTTTAATACGAGAAGTCGTTACAGCTATCATTTATGATATAATACTTAACCTAATGTTAAATAAACTATAAACTCATGCTACAATCATATTTCTAAAGCTTAATTTTCAAAATTCCTTAAACAAAGATGAAAAAGTTTGGACTTTAGATTAATAATGCATGGCTATTAGGTCGGCAGTCAATTTGCAGCCGTTGGGATTCCATTTCAAGAAGTGTCGGCATTCTCATTAGAGGTTTGGTCATCCTTTTCAAACATCAAAGATTATGAGCTGTTAATATCTATCCTGTGTCCAAAGTCTTTCATAAGTATGATGTATTATCCACTCCATGGACAAAAATAATCTTTGTTGAAAGAATGCTTTAATATTTTTAACTCTTACTTGTAAAAATGTTGTACCTTCCCGCTCAAACTTTAGGGTGTCATACAAAATGCCCATAAACTTTCAAAATTTCCCCCAGAGCTAGCGCCTTAACTTTACTGATGGATCAATAACAATTTCTTCACGTGCAATAAAAATGATGGACGAGGATGTTATTAACACCATTAATAGGGACCTTGGGAAATTTTAGAAGATTAAAGTAGTTCTGTGAGACATTTCAATAGGGTTTGGTAGGGATAAAAGTTTACAGGAGCTTATTGACACAACCCTCACAGTTCAGGGGATTTGGTGAAAATTTTACGCCAAATCAATTCACACAAAGCGAATAGGCCAACAGATTGGGCCATTTTCGCAAAGATTGTAACAAATTAGAAACCATATTATATATTATCGCGTCTATGGGAAAAAAAAGTTATGGAGATTTATATAAAGAACTATATATCTCTATGTTATATTTTGTTATGTCCATTTAGAATTTTCTCATAATCAGCGAAAAAAAGTTCTACTGTCTATATTATACCACTAATGTAGCTGTGACTGAAGCAACCATATGACAACCCATTAGTCCCTACCTATCCCGCCTAAAAAACCCACGGACAAAAAAAACCACTGAAAAGAAAAAAATTGAATTTCTGTTCAATTTTTACATTCGATACAAAATAAATTCTTTCACCTAGAACTTCTCTACAAATGGGAAAAGAAAAGAAAAGTATCAATTAATATTTAACAGTTGGACGAGTTGTGAAGAGATATGTCAACGGGAAAGTTGGATAGATTCTTTGTAAATTATTTGCCTATCTTATCTCGACTAATTATAAGTCGTAAATATATCTTTAAGTTTCGTTAAAATTTTCCAGCCGAGATATTTTGATTAAATCCAAAAATCAACGAGAAAGCTGAACAAGGAAAAAACTAATATCCATTTTTGATTTAATCCGTAAACACATATTGTGCAAACTTTTAAAAATATGAAAACGGTAAACATGATTTTATTGATTTGAAATTGTTAGAGCTTGATTTTAATGAAATCATTTCAAGCACGTATAAACATGAAACAAATATGTATATATAGCTATATCCATTTATTTCATATTTATGTGGCTAAACTTGAAAGCAATAAAACGTAAACTATGTGTGTGTATAATTTGAGCTCTCATATTTATGTGGCTAAACTTGAAAGCAATAAAACGTAAACTATGTGTGTGTATAATTTGAGCTCTAAGTATAAACACACATGAAAGCAATAAAACGTAAACTATGTGTGTGTATAATTTGAGCTCTAAGTATAAACACACAAAGTATAAAAATACTAAACTAATATACCCAAGCTAAATGATCTCATGATGCTTGACCTTGGGTAATTTTCCTCTTCATAGTATGGATGAAGCAATAATGTGTTTGGCTTTAATGCATCGTGCTTCATTCCAAATTCATTCCATTCTCCAATGGATATGATCGTATAGACGCAAGTCCATCCAACCTCCAACAGGAGGATCTTTGTGTAGAGTTCCTAACAAACAAATACAAAACACGCAACAAACCAATGTTAGGAATTGTTTGTTAATCATTAAAACTAAATTAGATAGTAGGCTCATAAACATGAGACCTAACAATCTTATCCTTTTTTATGATGACAAATAATCTACACAAAGAGATATAAGACATGCATGATATCAAATAAATATACAATTTATAGCTCATGCATGAAAATAAAATACTCACAAACCACTTGTTTCTCCTCCTTTGTCAACATCAAAATGAGGAAAACGATAAGAGATAGAGAGCGTCAGCTCCCCTTACAAATAAGCATAGGTGAGTATAAAACATAGAAAGAGATAGGGAAGTCTCCCCCTATCAAAATACCAATAAGGCATATATGAGAGTAAACATAGATAAAAAAAAAACACGCTAATCACTACTCACATAGAAAGAGACCAAGAGAACACACACACACACACACACATATATCATTAAGAAAAAGTATTACAAGGGTCTTAAAACATAAATATATCAATAAGATATATATCAAAACAAAAATATTCAAAAATAAAAATCAAAGATTTAAAAATAAAAAAATCAAATGTTTGATCAATAAATACAAAAATTTATAAATTATCACACATAAATCATGATTGATTAATAACACAATAACAGTTAAAACTGTTAGCCCTTATGTTTTGATGATGTTTACAACCACCATTAACGGTACTAATGGCTTATTGAGTGCAAATATAGAAAATTCATTTATCAAGCTTGTTAGTGCCATGTATGGAGGATTGGATGGAATATACGCTACAACGATGATATCCAAAGGAGGAGGAGGCATAATGATGAAGCAAAGTTAATTCAAGAACAACAAATTCATAAAGAAGCTTCATCAAACTTAAAGCTATATCAAGATTCAAGAACTGTATTCTATGTGAGGATATTAGTTTGTTTTTCTATTTTCTCTCTAGTGCTAGAATGTAGGCAAAGAGTTACTGATTTTACTTGAAGCTATTAGGACTCACACACACATTTTCGTACTTAAGTTTTTAAGCTTTTTTCACAAAATACTATTTTTCACAAGTATGATGACCTATCTGCAAAATTCTTTTTCCAAACAGTTTGCTTTTAGTATTAAAAACATTTTACAATGTTTCATAATTTTCAGAAGTCAAATAAATATTTTGCAAATATTTTAGTTAAGTCAAAAATCAGTTTTTGCAATGTATCAGAATGCGGTCGACCGGACCGGTCGACCGCACCTATGATCATTCGTCAGTATTTTTCAGAGAGGTCGTCGGTCGACCGGTGCGGTCGACCGAAATCTCGATTTCTATATCGGTCGACCGCGCCGGTCGACCGATGATGGCTCTGCTTGTTTTCCAAGTTTTCAAAGTTGTTCGCGGTCGACCGGATTTTCGGCCGGTCGACCGAAGCATTTTTTCGGTCGACCGAAATTCCCTTCGGTCAACCGATTTTTTTTTCTTCGTTCAGTCACGACTTTTTTCAAACGGTCGATTGCCTCGTTTGCTGTGCTTACACTTAACCGTGTTTGGCACAGTCTGTGGTAATGGTCTGAAAAGGAGATTATTTTCTTAATTGGGAAGATTGGGTTGTGTTTTCAAAATGTTTAATCTCATCTATTTAAACCCTTTCTCCTTCATCTTTCCAGCTGCCCTAACGTTTGCAAAAACCAGAGAGACTGCTGTCTTCCTGAGAAAATTTTCAAATCTGTTTTCTCTGTGGTTTTTGTGTGTGTTCACTTCCAAGCTTCAGTAATTCTTCTCTTTGCCATAGGGGCTGTGTAAAGAGAGAGTCTTGCATCTTTTCTTCTGCTGTGTGAGTGAGATCTTGTGTAGATCAACTGTGAGGGAGTGTGATCTGTTGAGATCAAACTGTGTAGTGAGAGATCATGTGGGATCGCTGTGTAGACGAAGTTCCGGCTTCCAAACCGGGTGTGTAGTGGATTTCTCCTTGAGAGTGGGGAGCCGGGACGTAGGTCAGAGGACCGAACCTTGTTAACACATCGCGCGTCAAAGGATAACGATTCCTAACCCTATCTCTTTTACTTTAATCGCACTACTATTTTGTGGTTTGCTTGTGTTTATTTTTATTGCATATTAGAACCTTTTGACCCTAATCACCCCCCCTCTAGGGTCCAACAATTGGTATTAGAGCATTGGTCTCTATATCAGTTTTTGGTTTAACAACCTTAGAGAAAAGATCCAATGGAGGCTTCTTTGAATATGCATATGTTAGAAGGACAATCCACCACTAGACCACCACTCTTCACCGGGAGCAATTTTGCTTATTGGAAGGCTAGGATGAGAATTTATCTTCGTTGCATTGATCTTGACATCCTAGAGCTCATAGAAAAGAAATATGTAGAGAAGTCAAAAGTCGGGAGCATGACCGATGGAGAAAGGAACCTAGCCAATCTCAATGCTAAGGTCATGAACGCCTTAATTTGTGGTCTCTCCCCAAATGAATACAATAGAGTTTCTACGTGTGCAACCGCACACGAAATTTGGGTAAAATTATGTGTCACACATGAAGGAACCCCCCAAGTTAAGGAATCTAAGATTAGTGGACTTATGCATGATTATGAGCTATTTAAAATGCTTCCAAATGAATCCATTGATGCTATGTTTTCCCGTTTTACTAATATCATTAATGAATTACATGGTCTTGACAAGCAATTGTCCATTCAAGAGATGAACTACAAGATACTTCGCTCCTTGACTCCGGCATGGGAGCCCCAAGCTATGGCCATTGAGGAAGCTCATGACCTCACTACCTTAGCCCTTGATAGCCTCATCGGAAAGCTCAAAGTGCATGAGAAGAAGCTCAAGGGGAAGGAGAAGGAGGAAGTGCCATCACGTGAAGTTGAGGAGCCGTCACCAAAGTTGAAGACCATAGCTCTCAAAGGAGCTAGTGACAACTCATCTTCGTCATCGGATAGTGAAGTCGATTTTTCTAGAGAAGTGGCTCATCTCTTTAGAAGAATCTCTAGACTCATAAGAATGAACAAGAAATTTAACCCTCGATCTAACAACAAGTTTTCCTCTTGTGTAGGTAAATGTTTTGAGTGTAATGAACCGGGTCACATCACTAAGGATTGCCCTAAGCTCAAGGAAAAGTACATGAAGTACAAGAAGAAGAAGGCTATGTATGCCGGATGGGAAGAATCCGAACCAAGTGATTCGGATAGTGATGAAGAAGGAGCCAAACTTGCTCTTCATGACCCAAATATTTGTTTCATGGCAAATGAACATGAGGTAATATCCGAGGCCGAAAGTGAATCTTTCTATATGCAATGTGACATAGCTATGGCTTTAGAAGAGTTGAACTTTGAATTTAAAAGAATGTCTAAAGAATACTCTTCTTTCAAAAAGTTGCATGCTTCTTGTGATATCAAGCTAGAGCAATTAACAACTTCTCTTGCTCTAAAAGATGAATTGCTAGGAGATCTCGATTTCGAGAATAAGCAACTAAGATCAAAGATTGAAAGATTGGAAATTGAGGGTTGTAGGACTAGACCCAATCATGCTTATGGTAACTATAATCACTATGATAGAAATAGGTTTCATGGTTCAAACATCCGTACATACAAAAGAAATTTTGTATGCACTTATTGTATGAGACTAGAATTAAAGACAACTTTGAATTTTATGGATTAATATGGGTACCTAAAGGTACCAAGACTACTAACCACCAAGGACCCAAGACATGGGTACCTAAAGATACTACACCTTCATCTTCTTCTTTTGTAGGGAACGTCACGGCAACGACGTAAGGAGATGTGGTACCTTGATAGTGGTTGCTCACATCATATGACGGGCAACAAAGAGTTATTTGCAACCCTATCAAGGATTGAAGGAGGCAATGTCTCCTTCGGTGGTGGTGAGAAAGGTAAAATCATTGGTATCGGTTCTATTGGTAAGAAACCCTCACCCATAATAGAAGATGTTTATTTAGTAAGTGGTTTAAATCATAATCTTCTTAGTATTAGTCAATTGAGTGATAAAGATTTTGATATTTCTTTTAAACCGGATAAATGCATCATTAGTATGGATGGAAAAATTGTTTTTATTGCAAATCGCAAGTCTAATGTTTACATTTTTGAGATGAATGAGTTAGTGAATCAAGATGTAAAGTGTCTTGCGGCAATTGATGAAAATCCTTGGATTTGGCACAAGAGACTTGGACATGCAAATATGGAGTTAATATCAAAATTGTCTAAGAAGAATCTTGTGAAAGGGCTACCTAGCTTGCACTTCATAAAAGATACAATTTGTGAGGATTGTGCCAAAGGTAAACAAACAAAATCTTCTTTCAAATCCATCCATGAGGTATCAACTTCTAAACCTTTGCAACTATTACATCTTGATTTATTTGGTCCTATGCGTGTTACCTCTCTTGGAGGCAAACACTATGTTTTTGTGATTATTGATGATTTTTCTCGTTTTACATGGACAATATTTCTTGCTAAGAAAAATGATTGTTTTGAAGAATTTGCTAATCATGTTAAAAGGATTGAAAATGAAAAAGATTTGAAAGTTGTTAAAATAAGAAGTGATCATGGTGGTGAATTTCAAAATGAATTTTTCTATGATTTTTGTGCTCATCATGGTATAACTCATATGTTTTCCGCTCCTAGAACACCACAACAAAATGGTGTTGTTGAACGGAAAAATCGCACCATACAAGAGATGGCACGCACTATGCTTAATTCTTTTGATTTGCCAAAATATTTTTGGGCGGAAGCCGTCAACACGGCTTGCCATGTTTTAAATCGTGTTTTGATTAGACCAAAGCTTAAGAAAACCCCTTATGAACTTTATTATGGAAAAACTCCTTTCATTGGTTATTTTCGTGTCTTTGGTTGCAAATGCTTTATTTTAAATACAAAAGATCACCATGATAAATTTGATTCCAAAATTGATGTTGGTATTTTCTTGGGTTATGCACCTCGAAGTAAGGCTTATAGGGTCTTCAATAAACGAAGCCTCGTTGTTGAAGAGTCTATAAACGTTACTTTTGATGAGACTAATGTTGGCTCTCAAGTTGTGTTGCCTAGGAAAGATGATGATGATGATATTGAGGGAGGATTGGACTTGTTGCAAATCAATGACACTCCCTCTATAGAAGCTCAAAAGGATGTAGATTGCACAAATGCTCAAGATCAAGTTGAACAACCTAAAGCTTGGAAATTCACATCAAACCACCCAAAGGAACAAATCATTGGGAGCCCTTCAAAAGGAGTTATAACTCGCTCAAAAGCCTTGAGTGAATGTGGTAATGTTGCATTTCTATCTCAACTAGAACCTAAAAAGGTTAATGATGCTTTAAATGATGAGTTTTGGGTTTTGGCTATGCATGAAGAATTAAACAATTTTCAAAGAAATGAAGTTTGGAAGTTAGTTCCTAGACCTAACAATGCTAGTGTTATTGGTACAAAATGGGTTTTTAGAAACAAACTTGATGAACATGGCATTGTAACTAGAAATAAAGCACGTTTGGTTGCCCAAGGATACAATCAAGAGGAGGGCATAGACTATGATGAAACCTTTGCACCGGTTGCAAGGTTGGAATCTATTAGGATGTTTTTGGCATTTGCTAGTTTTAAAAATTTCAAACTATTTCAAATGGATGTCAAAAGTGCTTTCTTAAATGGTTTTATAGAAGAGGAAGTGTATGTTGAGCAACCCCCCGGTTTTATAGATCATGCTTTTCCTAATCATGTTTACCGGGTACAAAAAGCTTTATATGGGTTGAAACAAGCTCCTAGGGCTTGGTATGCTCGCCTCTCTAGTTTTCTTATTGAAAATGGTTTTTCAAAAGGAACAATTGATAACACACTTTTTGTGAGAAAAAGGAAAAATGATTTCATTTTAGTTCAAATATATGTGGATGACATTATTTTTGGTGCTACTAATGAATCCTTGTGCAAGGAATTTTCTAAAGTTATGCAGGATCACTTTGAGATGAGTATGATGGGAGAGCTTACATTCTTTCTCGGGCTCCAAGTCAAGCAAACTAAGGATGGGATCTTCATTTCACAAAGCAAGTATGCGAAGGAATTGGTGAAGAAATTTAAGTTGGAGAATTCTAAGCATGCGCCTACTCCCATGAGTACTAGTGTTAAGCTTGATGCGGATGAGAGTGGTGAAGATGTGGACCAAAAACTATACCGAGGTATGATAGGTAGTCTTCTTTATCTCACCGCTAGTAGACCCGACATCATGTTTAGTGTATGTGCATGTGCACGTTTTCAAGCTTCTCCAAAAGCATCTCATTTAATTGCGGTTAAAAGGATCATTAAGTATGTTAATGGAACTTTTAACCTTGGTTTGTTTTATCCAAAAAGCACCACTTTTGATTTATATGGTTTTTGTGATGCCGACTTTGCCGGATGTAAGGTAGATCGCAAGAGTACTAGTGGAACATGCCAATTCTTAGGAAATTCCCTTGTTTCTTGGGCTTCCAAGAAACAAAATTGTGTTGCATTGTCCACTACGGAAGCGGAATACATTGCCGCCGGCTTATGTTGTGCTCAAGTTTTATGGATGAAACAAAGTTTAGTTGACTATGATTTGAATTTTCAAAATATTAAAATCTTTTGTGATAACACAAGTGCCATAAATATTTCCAAAAATTCGGTTTTGCATTCTAGAACTAAGCATATTGACGTGCGCCATCATTTCTTACGCGATCATGTAGAGAGACAAGATGTATCCCTAGTATTTGTTGACACCAAATCTCAACTAGCGGATATATTTACTAAGCCTCTTGGAGAGGATGATTTTTGTCGCATAAGAAATGGTTTGGGCTTATGCACTATGTGAAAGTTCTACATTGCTTGCTTGATTAGTTGCATTTTGCATTTGGCATTTCTCTTTACCCCATTTTTGATGGTGACAAAGGGGGAGAGAAATCTCCTCATTTGTTGCATATATTTAGGGGGAGCTCATAGATAGGGGGAGCACCTATCTATAAGCTATTTTATTTTTGCTCTTATATAATGGTTGGTTGTCATCATCAAAAAGGGGGAGATTGTTAGCCCTTATGTTTTGATGATGTTCTTACAACCACCATTATCGGTACTAATGGCTTATTGAGTGTAAATGTAGTAAAATCATTTGTCAAGCTCGTTAGTGCCATTAACGGAGGATGGATGGAATATACGCTACAACGAAGATATCCAAAGGAGGAGGAGGCCAAGAGATGAAGCAACGTTATTTCAAGAACGACAAATTCAATCAAAAGCTTCATCCGATTCAAGCTATATCAAAGCTCAAGTATATTGCTCTCTATATGAGGATATTAGCTTTCTTTTGTTTTTTCTCTCTAGTGCTAGAATGTAGGCAAAGAGTTACTGAGTTTACTTGAAGCTATTGGGAATCACACACACGTTTTTAAACTTGTGCTTTTAAGCGTTTTTCACAAAATACTATTTTTCACAAGTTTGAGTACCTATCTGCAAAATTCTTTTTCCAAGCAGTTTGTTTTTAGTATTAAAAACATTTTACAAAGTTTCAGAATTTTCAGAGGTCAAATGAATATTTTGGAAATATTTCAACTTGGTCAAATAACCTGATTTCAGAATATGTCAGAAATCGGTCGACCGGTCCGGTCTACCGATCCGATGACCTTTCTTCTCTATGTCTCCAGAGTGTCGTCGGTCGACCGATACGGTCGACCGAATTTCTCAACCCTTAATCGGTCGACCGTGCCGGTCGACCGATGAGTCTCTGGATGTTTTGTCAAAACTCCTTAGCTGCTGGCGGTCGACCGATTTTTTCGGTCGGTCGACCGAAGGTATTTTTCGGTCGACCGATATTTTCTTCGGTCAACCGATTTTTGCCTCTGTTCAGCCGCGACTTTTTTAAAACGGTCGTTTGCCTCGAACCCTGTGCTTTCACTTGTTAGTGATTGGCACAGTCTGTGATGAGGGTCTGAAGAAGAGATTATTATCTCATTTGGGTAGATTTGTTTTTGTTTTAAAATGATTTAAACTCTCCTATAAAATCCCCAGACCTCTTCTTCTTCCTCTAAGCCCTAACGTTTGAAAACCAGAGAGCTTTTTCTGTTTCCTGAGAAAATTTTCAAAACTCTGTTTTTCTCTCTGTTTCAAGTGTGATTCACCTCCCAGCTTCAGTATACCTTCTCTTTGCTATAAGGGCTGTGTAAAGAGAGGTTCTTGCATTTCTTTCTTCTGCTGTGTGAGTGAGATCTGTGGAGATCTACTGTGAGGGAGTGTGATCTGTGAGATCAAACTGTGTAGTGAGAGAGAGATCTTGTGGGATCGCTGTGTAGACGAAGTTCCGGCTTCCAAACCGGATGTGTTAGTGGATTTCTCCTCGAGAGTGGGGAGCGGGGACGTAGGTCAGCGGGCCGAACCTCGTTAACACATCGCGCGTCAAGGATAACGATTCCTAACTCTATCTCTTTCTATTTGATTGCACTTCTGTTTTGTGGTTTGCTTGTGCTGAGTTTTAAATTGCATATTAGAGCCTCTTGACCCTAATCACCCCCCCTCTAGGGTCCAACAATTGGTATCAGAGCTTGGTCTCTATATCAGTTTTTGGTTTAACAACCTTAGAGAAAAGATCTAATGGAGGCCTCTTTGAATATGCATATGCTAGAAGGACAATCCACAACTAGACCACCTCTCTTCACCGGCACTAATTTTGCTTATTGGAAGGCTAGGATGAGAATTTACCTTCGTTGCATAGACCTTGACATTCTAGAGCTCATAGAAGAGAAATATGAAGAAAAGTCCAAAGTCGGGAACATGACCGATGGAGAAAGGCACCTAGCTAATCTCAACGCTAAGGCTATGAACGCCTTAATTTGTGGTCTTTCCCCTAATGAATATAATAGAGTTTCCACGTGTGCAACCGCATACGAAATTTGGGTAAAATTATGTGTCACACATGAAGGAACCCCCCAAGTTAAGGAATCTAAGATTAGTGGACTTATGCATGATTATGAGCTATTTAAAATGCTTCCAAATGAATCCATTGATGCTATGTTTTCTCGTTTTACTAATATCATCAATGAATTACATGGTCTAGATAAGCAATTATCCATTCAAGAGATGAATTACAAGATACTTCGCTCCTTGACTCCGACATGGGAACCCAAGGCTACGGCCATTGAGGAAGCTCATGACCTCACTACCTTAGCTCTTGATAGCCTCATCGGAAAGCTCAAAGTGCATGAGAAGAAGCTCAAGGGGAAGGAAAAGGAGGAAGTGTCATCACGCGAAGTTGAGGAGCCGTCACCAAAATTGAAGACCATAGCTCTCAAGGGAGCTAGTGACAACTCATCTTCGTCGTCGGAGAGTGAAGTTGATTTTTCTAGAGAAGTGGCTCATCTCTCTAGAAGAATCTCTAGACTTATCAAAATGAACAAAAAATTTAATCCCCGATCTAACAACAAGTTTTCATCTCGTGTAGGAAAATGCTTTGAATGCAACGAACCGGGTCACATCGCTAAGGATTGCCCCAAGCTCAAGGAAAAGTACATGAAGTACAAAAAGAAGAAGGCTATGTATGCCGGATGGGAAGAATCCGAACCAAGTGACTCGGATAGTGATGAAGAAGGAGCCAAATTTGCTCTTCATGACCCAAATGTTTGTTTCATGGCAAATGAACAAGAGGTAATATCCGAGGCCGAAAGTGAATCTTTCTATATGCAATGTGACATAGCTATGGCATTAGAAGAGTTGAACTTTGAATTTAAAAGAATGTCTAAAGAATACTCTTCTTTCAAAAAATTGCATACCTCTTGTGATATTAAGCTAGAGCAACTAACAACCTCTCTTGCTCTAAAAGATGAATTGCTAGGTCTGCTCGTTTTCTAAGTTTTCTTAAGTGTTTGCGGTCGACCGAATTTTCGGTCGGTCGACCGAAGTGTTTTTTGGTCGACCGAAAATTCCTTTCGGTCAACCGATTTCCTCTTTTGTCAGCTGCGACTTTTTTAAACGGTCGTTTGCCTGTAACCTGGATTACTGTGCTTACACTTAATAGTGTTTGGCACAGTCTGAGGTCAGGTGCTGATAAAGGAGATTACTTACTAATTTGAGAAGATTGTTTCTTTGTTTTTTATTGATAAATCTCTTCTATAAAAACCCCAGTCTTCTTCTTCTCAAACAGCCCTAACGTTTGAAAACCAGAGAGAGCTTTCTGTTTCCTGAGAAAAATTTTCAAATCCTGTTTTCTCTCTGTTTTAAGTGTGATTCACTTCCCAGCTTCAGTAACCTTTCTCTTTGTCATAGGGGTTGTGTAAAGAGAGAGTCTTTTACTTTTTTCTTCTGCTGTGAGGGTGAGATCTTGTGTAAGATCTACTGTGAGGGTGTGATCTGTTGAGATCAAACTGTGTAGTGAGAGAGATCTGTGGAGATCGCTGTGTAGACGAAGTTCCGGCTTCCAAACCGGGTGTGTAGTGGATTTCTCCTCGAGAGTGGGGAGCGGGGACGTAGGCCAGAGGGCCGAACCTCGTTAACACATCGCGCGTCAAGGATAACGAACTCCTAACCTTATCTCTCTTACTTTTATCGCATTTTTGTTTTGTGTTTTGCTTGTGCTGAATTTATATTGCATATTAGAGCCTCTTGACCCTAATCACCCCCCCTCTAGGGTCCAACAATTGGTATCAGAGCTTGGTCTCTATATCAGTTTTTGGTTTAACAACCTTAGAGAAAAGATCTAATGGAGGCCTCTTTGAATATGCATATGTTGGAAGGACAATCCACCACTAGACCACCTCTCTTCACAGGGACCAATTTTGCTTATTGGAAGGCTAGGATGAGAATTTACCTTCGTTGCATTGATCTTGACATCCTAGGGCTTATAGAAAAGAAATATGTAGAGAAGTCCAAAGTTGAGAACATGTCCGATGATGAAAGGCACCTTGCCAATCTCAATGCTAAGGCCATGAACGCCTTAATCTGTGGTCTTTCCCCCAATGAATACAATAGGGTTTCCACGTGTGCAACCGCATACGAAATTTGGCAAAAATTATGTGTCACACATGAAGGAACACCCCAAGTTAAGGAATCTAAGATTAGTGGACTCATGCATGATTATGAGCTATTTAAAATGCTTCCTAATGAATCCATTGATGCTATGTTTTCCCGTTTTACTAATATCATCAATGAATTACATGGTCTAGATAAGCAATTATCCATTCAAGAGATGAACTACAAGATACTTCGCTCATTGACTCCGGCATGGGAGCCCAAGGCTACGGCCATTGAGGAAGCTCATGACCTCACTATCTTAGCTCTTGATAGTCTCATCGGAAAGCTCAAAGTGCATGAGAAGAAGCTCAAGGGGAAGGAGAAGGAGGAAGTGCCATCACGAGAAGTTGAGGAGCCGTCACCAAAGTTGAAGACCATAGCTCTCAAAGGAGCTAGTGACAACTCATCTTCGTCGTCGGAGAGTGAAGTTGATTTTTCTAGAGAAGTGGCTCATCTCTCTAGAAGAATCTCTAGACTTATAAAAATGAACAAAAAATTTAACCCTCGATCTAACAACAAGTTTTCCTCTCGTGTAGGTAAATGTTTTGAGTGCAATGAACCGGGTCACATCGCTAAGGATTGCCCCAAGCTCAAAGAAAAGTACATGAAGTACAAGAAGAAGAAGGCTATGTATGCCGGATGGGAAGAATCCGAACCAAGTGACTCGGATAGTGATGAAGAAGGAGCCAAACTTGCTCTTCATGACCCAAATGTTTGTTTCATGGCAAATGAACATGAGGTAATATCCGAGGCCGAAAGTGAATCTTTTTATATGCAATGTGACATAGCTATGGCTTTAGAAGAGTTGAACTTTGAATTTAAAAGAATGTCTAAAGAATACTCTTCTTTCAAAAAATTGCATGCCTCTTGTGATATTAAGCTAGAACAACTAACAACCTCTCTTGCTCTAAAAGATGAATTGCTTGGAGATCTCGATTTTGAGAACAAGCAATTAAGATCAAAGATTGAAAGACTAGAAATTGAGGGTTGTAGGACTAGACCCACTCATGCTTATGCCAACTACAATCACCATGGTAGAAATAGGTTTCATGGTTCTAACATTCGTACATACAAAAGAAATTTTGTATGCACCTATTGTATGAGACATGGACACATTTCTACTCATTGTAGAATTAAAGACAATGAAGATTTTTATGGTTTGATATGGGTACCCAAAGGTACCAAAACTACTAACCACCAAGGACCCAAGACATGGGTACCTAAAGCTACTACACCTTCATCTTCTTCTTTTGTAGGGAACGTCACGGCAACGACGTAAGGAGATGTGGTACCTTGATAGTGGTTGCTCACATCATATGACGGGCAACAAAGAGTTATTTGCAACCCTATCAAGGATTGAAGGAGGCAATGTCTCCTTCGGTGGTGGTGAGAAAGGTAAAATCATTGGTATCGGTTCTATTGGTAAGAAACCCTCACCCATTATTGAAGATGTTTATTTAGTAAATGGCTTGAATCATAATCTTCTTAGCATTAGCCAATTAAGTGATAAAGGTTTTGATATTTCTTTTAAACCGGATAAATGCATCATTAGTATGGATGGAAAAATTGTTTTTATTGCAAATCGCAAGTCTAATGTTTACATTTTTGAGATGAATGAGTTAGTGAATCAAGATGTGAAGTGTCTTGCGGCAATTGATGAAAATCCTTGGATTTGGCACAAGAGACTTGGACATGCAAATATGGAGTTAATATCAAAATTGTCTAAGAAGAATCTTGTGAAAGGGCTACCTAGCTTGCACTTCATAAAAGATACAATTTGTGAGGATTGTGCCAAAGGTAAACAAACAAAGTCTTCTTTCAAATCCATCCATGAGGTATCGACTTCTAAACCCTTGCAATTACTTCATCTTGATTTATTTGGTCCTATGCGTGTTACCTCTCTTGGAGGCAAACACTATGTTTTTGTGATTATTGATGATTTTTCTCGTTTTACATGGACAATATTTCTTGCTAAGAAAAATGATTGTTTTGAAGAATTTGCTAATCATGTTAAAAGAATTGAAAATGAAAAGGATTTGAAAGTTGTTAAAATAAGAAGTGATCATGGTGGTGAATTTCAAAATGAATTTTTCTATGATTTTTGTGCTCATCATGGTATAACTCATATGTTTTCCGCTCCTAGAACACCACAACAAAATGGTGTTGTTGAACGGAAAAATCGCACCATACAAGAGATGGCACGCACTATGCTTAATTCTTTTGATTTGCCAAAATATTTTTGGGCGGAAGCCGTCAACACGGCTTGCCATGTTTTAAATCGTGTTTTGATTAGACCAAAGCTTAAGAAAACTCCTTATGAACTTTATTATGGAAAAACTCCTTTCATTGGTTATTTTCGTGTCTTTGGTTGCAAATGCTTTATTTTAAATACAAAAGATCACCATGATAAATTTGATTCCAAAATTGATGTTGGTATTTTCTTGGGTTATGCACCTCGAAGTAAGGCTTATAGGGTCTTCAATAAACGAAGCCTCGTTGTTGAAGAGTCTATAAACGTTACTTTTGATGAGACTAATGTTGGCTCTCAAGTTGTGTTGCCTAGGAAAGATGATGATGATGATATTGAGGGAGGATTGGACTTGTTGCAAATCAATGACACTCCCTCTATAGAAGTTCAAAAGGATGTGGATAGCACAAACGCTCAAGATCAAGTTGAACCACCTAAAGCTTGGAAATTCACATCAAATCATCCAAAGGAACAAATCATTGGGAGCCCTTCAAAAGGAGTTATAACTCGCTCAAAAGCCTTGAGTGAATGTGGTAATGTTGCATTTCTATCTCAACTAGAACCTAAAAAGGTTAATGATGCTTTAAATGATGAGTTTTGGGTTTTGGCTATGCATGAAGAATTAAACAATTTTCAAAGAAATGAAGTTTGGAAGTTAGTTCCTAGACCTAACAATGCTAGTGTTATTGGTACAAAATGGGTTTTTAGAAACAAACTTGATGAACATGGCATTGTAACTAGAAATAAAGCTCGTTTGGTTGCCCAAGGATACAATCAAGAGGAGGGCATAGACTATGATGAAACCTTTGCACCGGTTGCAAGGTTGGAATCTATTAGGATGTTTTTGGCATTTGCTAGTTTTAAAAATTTCAAACTATTTCAAATGGATGTCAAAAGTGCTTTCTTAAATGGTTTTATAGAAGAGGAAGTGTATGTTGAGCAACCCCCCGGTTTTATAGATCATGCTTTTCCTAATCATGTTTACCGGGTACAAAAAGCTTTATATGGGTTGAAACAAGCTCCTAGGGCTTGGTATGCTCGCCTCTCTAGTTTTCTTATTGAAAATGGTTTTTCAAAAGGAACAATTGATAACACACTTTTTGTGAGAAAAAGGAAAAATGATTTCATTTTAGTTCAAATATATGTGGATGACATTATTTTTGGTGCTACTAATGAATCCTTGTGCAAGGAATTTTCTAAAGTTATGCAGGATCACTTTGAGATGAGTATGATGGGAGAGCTTACATTCTTTCTCAGGCTCCAAGTCAAGCAAACTAAGGATGGAATCTTCATTTCACAAAGCAAGTATGCGAAGGAATTAGTGAAGAAATTCAATTTGGAGAATTCTAAGCATGCGTCTACTCCCATGAGTACTAGTGTTAAGCTTGATGCGGATGAGAGGGGTGAAGATGTGGACCAAAAACTATACTGAGGTATGATAGGTAGTCTTCTTTATCTCACCGCTAGTAGACCCGATATCATGTTTAGTGTGTGTGCATGTGCACGTTTTCAAGCATCTCCAAAAGCATCTCATTTAATTGTGGTTAAAAGGATCATTAAGTATGTTAATGGAACTTTTAACCTTGGTTTATTTTATCCAAGAAGTACCTCTTTTGATTTATATGGTTTTTGTGATGCCGACTTTGCCGGATGTAAGGTAGATCGCAAGAGTACTAGTGAAACATGCCAATTCTTAGGAAATTCACTTGTTTCTTGGGCTTCCAAGAAACAAAATTGTGTTGCATTGTCCACTATGGAAGCGGAATACATTACCGCCGGCTTATGTTGTGCTCAAGTTTTATGGATGAAACAAAGCTTAGTTGACTATGATTTGAGTTTTCAAAATATTAAAATTTTTTGTGATAACACAAGTGCTATAAATATTTCTAAAAATTTGGTTTTGCATTCTAGAACCAAGCATATTTATGTGCGCCATCATTTCTTACGCGATCATGTAGAGAGACAAGATGTATCCCTAGTATTTGTTGATAAAAAATCTCAATTAGCGGATATATTTACTAAACCTCTTGGAGAGGATGATTTTTATCGCATAAGAAATGGTTTGGGCTTATGCACTATGTGAAAGTTCTACATTACTTGCTTGTTTAGTTGCACTTCATATTTCTCTTTACCCCATTTTTGATGGTGACAAAGGGGGGAGAAATCTCCTCATTTGTTGCATATACTTAGGGGGAACTCATAGATAAGGGGAGCACCTATCTATAAGATAGTTTATTTTTGCTCTTATAATGGTTGGTTGTCATCATAAAAAAGGAGGAGATTGTTAGCCCTTATGTTTTGATGATGTTTACAACCACCATTAACGGTACTAATGGCTTATTGAGAATGTTTTGATGATGTTTACAACCACCATTAACGGTACTAATGGCTTATTGAGTGCAAATATAGAAAATTCATTTATCAAGCTTGTTAGTAACCACCATTAACGGTACTAATGGCTTATTGAGTGCAAATATAGAAAATTCATTTATCAAGCTTGTTAGTACCATGTATGGAGGATTAGATGGAATATACGCTACAACGATGATATCCAAAGGAGGAGGAGGCATAATGATGAAGCAAAGTTAATTCAAGAACAACAAATTCATAAAGAAGCTTCATCAAACTTAAAGCTATATCAAGATTCAAGAACTGTATTCTATGTGAGGATATTAGCTTGTTTTTCTATTTTCTCTCTAGTGCTAGAATGTAGGCAAAGAGTTACTAATTTTACTTGAAGCTATTAGGAATCACACACACGTTTTCATACTTATATTTTTAAGCGTTTTTCACAAAATACTATTTTTCACAAGTATGATGACCTATCTGCAAAATTCTTTTTCCAAACAGTTTGTTTTTAGTATTAAAAACATTTTACAAAGTTTCAGATTTTTCAGAGGTCAAATAAATATTTTGCAAATATTTTAGTTAAGTCAAAAATCAGTTTCTGCAATGTATCAGAATGCGGTCGACCGGACCGGTCGACCGCACCTATGATCATTCGTAGAGTTTGTCGGTCGACCGGCGCGGTCGACCGAAAGCTCAAATTTTTGGTCGGTCGACCGCGCCGGTCGACCGATGAAGTCTCTGTTTGTTTTCCAAGTTTTCAAAGTTGTTCGCGGTCGACCGGATTTTCGGTCGGTCGACCGAAGCATTTTTTCGGTCGACCGAAATTCCCTTCGGTCAACCGATTTTTTTTTCTTCGTTCAGTCGCGACTTTTTTCAAACGGTCGATTGCCTCGTTTGCTGTGCTTACACTTAACCGTGTTTGGCACAGTCTGTGGTAATCGTCTGAAAAGGAGATTATTTTCTTAATTGGGAAGATTGGGTTGTGTTTTCAAAATGTTTAATCTCATCTATTTAAACCCTTTCTCCTTCATCTTCCCAGCTGCCCTAACGTTTGCAAAAACCAGAGAGACTGCTGTCTTCCTGAGAAAATTTTCAAATATGTTTTCTCTGTGGTTTTTGTGTGTGTTCACTTCCAAGCTTCAGTAATTCTTCTCTTTGCCATAGGGGCTGTGTAAAGAGAGAGTCTTGCATCTTTTCTTCTGCTGTGTGAGTGAGATCTTGTGTAGATCAACTGTGAGGGTGTGTGATCTGTTGAGATCAAACTGTGTAGTGAGAGATCATGTGGGATCGCTGTGTAGACGAAGTTCCGGCTTCCAAACCGGGTGTGTAGTGGATTTCTCCTCGAGAGTGGGGAGCGGGGACGTAGGTCAGAGGACCGAACCTCGTTAACACATCGCGCGTCAAAGGATAACGATTTCTAACCCTATCTCTTTTACTTTAATCGCACTACTGTTTTGTGGTTTGCTTGTGTTTATTTTTATTGCATATTAGAGCCTTTTGACCCTAATCACCCCCCTCTAGGGTCCAACAAAAACATGTTTGATAAATCCATAAAAACATCATTGTTGAATCATGATTCAAAGGATAAAGAACATATATCAAGGTTAACCAAATTTATTCAAACATTTAATATTTGAGCATTCATCAAAAGATAGAGAAATCACGAATCAAACATTGAGCACACATAGAATTTTTTAGGAGAAACTTTTTGAACCCGTTAAACATAATTTGGAAGTAAAGTATTGATACAATCCGGGGATTGCTCAATATAAACATCTTCTTCAAAATCAAAACCAATAAAAATTCATGATACAAAAACAAATTTTCAAAAATAAGTTTGATCAATATATATTTTAAAAAAATCAAGTTCTTTTCTAAATATGATGAAAAATATTCTCTTAAAAAATTCATAAATTTGTTTACAAACAAAGTCCAAAAAAAACCATCTTTTAAAGAACATGAAAAACCAAAAAAAGGCTAAAAGTTTTATTCTTTAAAAAATCAAACTTGTTTTGGTACCCAAACACTCTTGGTACCGAAGAGTTTAGAGATATGACCCCTATCATTAAAACTTAAAGTCCTAGAGTTATGAACCCGTTTAGGTGCATTTTGTGCACAGACACAGTCATAACAATAATTATGCAAATGACCATTCTGATTGCAATACGTGCAATGAAATGAGTGCATTTATTTTTGTTGACCGTTAGATTGTATACGAAAAATATTTACAAATAAATATGGTCTTTTAAAATTATTTTATAAATATGAAACTCTTTTCAAATCAAAATAAAATTTTCCCAAATGACCAAAACGATCACAATAATCACATGTATACATATTAACATGCTTATGATGAACTTTTGATGCATGTGTGTGTGTGTGAGGTGATGAAACTTTATGGAATGCACAAGGAGCCATATTATCATTTATTGTGGGTTTTTGTGCATTATAGCAAATTTTAGCAAGATGGCCTTTACGGCTGCAAATAGAACATTTATAAATTTTGCTATACATGTGTGCATAACGTGTGGGTAGTTTGAAAGAATTAGCACGTGACTTTGCACATAAGTCCACAAGCTTATTATTATTTGCAATACATGTTTTTAGTGTTGAATCTAAGGATGATATACGATTTTAACATGATTCAACTCATTATTTGGCATATTTGCATTGTTAATAGAAGTAGAGCAAATATGACTATTCTTAAATGAATCAAATTTATTTTTTATTATTTCTACTTCTACCATGACATCATTATTAGCATGAGTTAAACTAGCCATTTTAGAGGTCAAATTTTCATTTTCCAAATTCAATTTATCATTATTTTTTTAGTTTTACATTCTCTTTAGTAATGATATCAAATTTGAAAGCTAGAAACTCATGATCGAATTTCAAGTTAACATGCTTGCTTTGCAAATCTTTAAAGTTAAAATGCAATTTATTATAAGCATGCATTAAATGTTCATATGCACAAGCGAGTTCATGAATAGATAAATTATCATCGGAATCAGACTCGCATACCTCACTAGGGCTATCGCCTAGTGGCTGTGTGCATGATGAAGCTCCAATCTCACTTGAAGTAGAGTCCACCAAAGCACGTTGGATCTCCTCCAAGTTACTGTGATGTGCTTCTATGAATTTCCATAATGTATAAGCATTATTTAAAGAATCAAGTTTTTTAGAAATAGATGTATCAAAAGCATTAAGTAAAAATTCTAACAAGACCTTGTTCATTGTAAACATTCTCTTATCATTATTACTCCACTTGGATTTCTCCAAAGTGGGTATAACATAATAACTTCCCATAAATCAAAATATTTAGATCTAATAAAATGTTTAAATCTAACACACCATTGAGCATAAGGAAAAATATTTAATTTTGGAGCAACATTAATGGCATAACCTGTTAGTCTTGTTAGGTCTCATGTTTATGATCCTACTCCCTAATCTTGTTTTGATAATTACAAATAATTTCTAATAACGTATGTCGAGTGTTTGCATTTATTTTTTTAGGTAATCTTACAAATATCCATGTTGGAGGTTGGATGGAATTGCACTATAACGATCATATCATATCGGAGTGAATCAATACAATTCAAGTCCAATTCAAGATCAAGCTTCATCCGCATCCAAGACAAGCATATTGAAGACCAATCAAGCTTGGGTAAATTAATTTAGAGTTTATGCTTTGTGTGTTAAATACTCTAAGCTCAATATTATATACACACAATTTATTGGTTTATCCATTTCCTTGTTGTATCCACAAACAAAGTTTTTACAAGCAAAATAAATATTTTTATACATAAATGTTTGTTTTTATGTGGATAAATGGTTTTGGTTTAGTAATCTATATATGAAACAAATATACATTCATATACATATTTATATGTTTCATATTTATCATTTTGTCAAATGTATATATTCTTCAAAACTTTATTTTTACATAATATTGAGTTTTTACTTTGTAGACTTCATAACAATATTTTATATCATTTTATTAAGTCTATAAAGTCATACAAAAGTTTTCAAACTTTAGTTTAAGTCAAAATATCAAAAACAAGTGTATTGACATTTTATATTTTGACCTATTTTGCAAAAGATGAGATTTCACAATTAGGAGATGCAATTTAAAAATTTTCTTTTTGTAACATGTTTATTTTCATGTTTATAAACTTTTTCCAAAGTTTTACATTTTTTAAAATTTATTTGCTATTTTTAAAAGCCTCTTGAAATTTATTTCACTATTCAAAACAGACTAATATTGTGTTATCAATCGACTGATGCAAGGGATCAGTCGACTGAAGAAATCGTCTGAAAAGTGTAAAAGTTTCTGTTTTTATGATTGATAAACTATCAGTCGACTGATGAGGTCATCAGTTGACTGATGAGGTCATCAGTTGACTGATGAGCTCTTCAGTCGACCGATGGGCTGTGAGATTCCTATATTGATCAGCTCATCAGTCGACTGATACTGTTCATCAGTCGACCGATGACTTTCCAATGACTAGTTTTTTCAAATTTTCAGGTTTCCATTATTTTGTCTTTTTCCTTGGTTTTTCTATTGGTTTTGGGGCTTATTCTATGATCCTATATATGCCCCATACCCTCTAACTTCTGAGGGTAATCAAGATAGTTTTTAAACAAGTTTAAAGGGTGTTTAAAGTTTGTTTAAGTGTGTTTATAAGTTTGGTTTGTGAAGAAATTTTCACAAGAGATAGAAGAGATCATCCTTTGGTGTTTGAGCTTCATCTCATCTCTCTCTCTCTCTCTCTCTCTCTCTCTCTTGTTTATTCATTGGAGAAGTTTTCTAAACTCAAACTCTAGCTATACATTTATATACTTGTTTAATTATCATTGTTATTAAGCTAGATTTCATATTTGAGTTTAGTTTGATTTATATTCTCTTTGTTACACACACCCATTTGAGCTTTTAGTATCTTCATACATAGTATATTTGGGGTTGTAAGTTTGTAACAATGAGTTGAGCTTATTTGAGTTCTCACCTTATTTAGAGAACAATCATTTATTGTTAAACATTAATTTATGAGGTTCACTTTGTATTGCACAAGTACACTAAGAGGAGTGTAGAGGTGAGAGACGTGGTCGTTCCCAAGATGAGTGGTGTCGGTAGTAAAACCTAGTGAGAGGTAGTAATTCCGAGCACCATAGGGAGACACGTGAGAGGCTAACACTTGAGGTGGTATTTGTGTAGTTGCATTGTGAGTTATTGTGAATATTGATTGGTGAGCAATGAAAATCGATATTGTGAGGTGTAAACATTTTTCGGGTGAGCGTTGAAAACCCGATTGTATAGTGAATTCTTCTCGTGAGTGGGGAGCGTAGACGTAGGTCGGAAAGACCGAAATCCATGATCATTTTCTTGTGTTTGAGTTTGCATTGGCATATTTATTTGTGCTTATTGTTCATTCATTCTATATTGCCATTGCTCATGTTTATGTGCCCTTAGTTTACATATCCTGCCACAAATAATTTATTATGTATCCCATTGCTAGGATATTGCATTACTAAGATTTAAATTGGCATTAAATCGGATTAGATTAGAATACACCCTATTCATCCCCTCTAACTAGATGCACCGTGCATATCCATAATATAAATAAAAGAAAGATGAAAATAATCTCAAAACTAGATTAGCAATAATGCAAAGTGAGGATCTTTGACTCTAGGTGATTAATCCACAAATAATAGAGCACCAATCTCTGATACCAAATGAAAGTACCCTAGAGGGGGAGGGGGTGAATATGATATTTGCTAATTTAATCGGATATTAATACCAAATTAAAACTTATTAACAATCTATCCAAGCAAGTATGATTTTCAACAAGTTATGAGCAAGGATATGTAATTAAACAAGGGCGAAATAAACATAAACACAAGATGCAAACGAGATAGTGCATAAATGATAATCGCAGACACACAATGTGATCACGGAGTTCGGTCACTCTCAACCTTCGTCTCCGCTCCCCACTCCCGAGGAGAATCTCCACTATCTCAAAAGATGACTACATAATCGGTTTTCAACGCTCACTAATAAACGTTTATAACTCACACACTTACAATCACACAATACACCCTCTAAGTGTTGACCTAGCCTGTGTCACCTTCATCAAGTGCTCGGAATTATAACCTCTTCCTAGGATTTACAACCGACGTCACTCCTCTTGGAATTGACCCCGTCTCTCACCAACCACTTCTCTTGGTGTCCTTGTATATTACAATGTGTTCTCAACTTAAAGGCTCTATTTGGATATCATGGTGTTTTACTTGTTTCCATGGTATTTTTGCCAAAAACAAAACACCCTACGTTTGGAAACCATTGTGTTTTTTGAGCTAAATCATCCTCAAACAAAAAACACAACACTTATTTCAAAATACCTTTTAAGTGTTTTAAGTTTGGTGTTTAGTTTTGAGTTTGAGAAGGTGTTAATATAATATCGAACATAATATATTGAATGTAATTAATATAGAGTTATTATCAACATGCTTATTATATTATACTATACTATACTATATTATAGTTAATTTAATATATTACTAATATTTATTAAATAAGATAAAAATATAATAAATAAAATATCTTATATAATAACATATTAAATACTAATATTTAATATGTTAATAATGTATTATATAATAAATAAATAATAGTAAAATATAAATAAACTAATAAAAATAATTAAAAAGGTATTATAATATTATATTATATGAATAATATTATATTATTATATTATATTAATAAATTATATTAATAATAGTATAGTATAATATAATAATAATATAACATTATTATAAAAATATTAATATAATATATAACAATAACAAATTGATATACCAAACTAATTTGATATATAATTATTTGAAAATATATGTAATAGTTATAATATAATAATAATTATAATCATAGGATAACTCATTAAAGTATAATATAATATTATAATACATTATACAATATTATATTGTATTATATTTAATACTTATAATACTATAATAATGTAAACTAAATATTATAATATTTTATTTATAATATATTTTATTATAATTAATATATAATATATTATTAATATGTTTAATACTAATGTTATAATGGGTCAACCTAGTATTAACAAAAAATACTTAACTTGGTGTTTTGAAAACATTTTAAGAGAAAAACACAACACAATAGTATTTTTTTATAAAAACACAACAAGAAAAACACCATGGCATCCAAACGAAGCCAAGTCACAAATACAATGATTTGTTCTCTAACAAGGATGAGAACAAAATTAAGCCTACACTCAATTAAACACTTAAACAAACTTGTAAACTTGTTTAAAAAATTCTTCTTGATTGGTTCAGAAGTTAGAGGGCAAGGGGTATATATAGGTTCATGAAACAAAATCCAAAACTAAGAAAATCCAAGCAAAAAGATAAAAACCTAAAAAATCAGCAAAGCTGGAAAACTAGTCGTTATAGTGCCATCAGTCGACTGACGAACAGTGTCAGTCGACTAATGAGCTGATCGTTATAGACAGCTCAACTTTCATCGGTCGACTGATGAACTCATCAGTCGACTGATGGCATGCTTCAGTCGACTAATGAGCTGACCGTTACAGGCAGCTCAACCTTCATCGGTGGCTGATGACCTGCTTCGGTCGACTAATGGTTCATCAGTCGACTGAGCAGAAACTTTTCTACTTTTTTAATGTGTTTCTTCAGTCGACTGATAATCCTCACCAGTCGACTGATAATATGCACATTGAATTTGTTTGAACAGTGAAAATAAATTTCAAACCCCTTTAAAAATAGCAAATAAATTCCAAAAAATATAAAATTTATGAAAAATATTTATAAACATAAAATAAGCATGTTACAAATTATTTTTTAAAATATCATTCCCCGTTTGTGAAAACTCATCATTTAGCAAAATCGGTCAAAATACGAAATCTCAAAACACTTGATTTTGGATAAAATAATTTCAAACAAGTTTAAAACTTCTTTTGAATGGATTAATAGATTGCATAAAAGATATAATTGAGTCTTTTAATCCGTAAACACATATTGTGCAAACTTTCAAAAAAAATGGTAAACATGATTTCATTGATTTGAAATTGTTAAAGCTTGATTTTAATGAAATCATTTCAAGCACGTATAAACATGAAAAAAATATGTGTGTATATAGCTATATCCATTTGTTTCATATTTATGTTGCTAAACTTGAAAGCAATAAAACGTAAACTATGTGTGTGTATAATTTGAGCTCTAAGTATAAAAACACAAAGTATAAACATACTAAACTAATATACCCAAGCTAAATGATCTCATGATGCTTGATCTTGGGCAATCCTCATCTTCATAGTATGGATGAAGTAATAATGTGTTTGGCTTGAATGCATTATGCTTCATTCCAAATTCCTTCCATCCTCTAATGGATATGATCGTGTAGGCGCAAGTCCATCCAACCTCCAATAGAAAGATCTTTGTGTAGAGTTCCTAACAAGCAAATACAAACCACTCGACAAACCGATGTTAGGAATTGTTTGTTAATCATCAAAACTAGATTAGATAGCAGGCTTATAAACATGAGACCTCACAACAATGTGTTTGTTATTTTGTATCAACTAGAGAACTTGGCGTATGTTGAATTTAATAGCCAAACATAGATTAATTTCATTATGAAAATCATGAAACTGTTTGTATCTATACAAATGAAACAAAATTGAAACATAACTCAATTGAGATGATTGTCCATTGACCTTTTTGTTACGTTTTAGGTCATTATATCTAATACATGTTAACTCTAACCAGTACCTGTTAACTATATTATATATCTATTAGCTTTAGTCATTACTTGTTAACGATAACTAGTACCTATTAACGACATCCAATATCGATTAACTTTAGCAAGTATCTATTAACTATATCCAGTAATTCTTTAATATTTTTATATATGTTCATGTTAGCTATAACATCTGTTTGCTTATTAATTAGCAGGTGATGAGAAATTATTTAATATATGAATTATAAGTTACTTTTAATATATACACATTATAGGTAACAGTTATATGTGGTACTTAACTAGAATAATTTATAGTTAACATGTACTAGTAATAATTAATATATACATGTCATAATTAACAAACATATACATGTGATAATTAACAAGAGCCAATTATAGTTAATAGGTACAGGATATATTTAACATGTACTTATAATACTTTATTAGAACATGTTATTTGAAGTAGTATCACCTCTTCGAGCTTGTTGTCATCCTCAACTTATTTTTTTGGAGTAGTATGTTAAATGGATATATGATATGTGGAGATTAATTATAAATTATTTGATGAAATGCCAAAGAGAGATTCATGAGGTATTTGCAAGTTTAAAGCTTTGATTGGAAGAAAAGTTCAATTATTATAATGCACAATTGTGTTGAATTAGGATTTTGTGGTTGTGATAATACTATGTGAGTTATCTTGTCATTTAAATGCAAAGGAGAGTATAAAGTTCTGATTCTAAGTGGCAAGTGTATAATATGATATATATATATAATATATATATATATATATATATATATATATATATATATGTATATATATATAATATTAATATATATATATAATATATATATATATTTAATAATATATATATAATATATATAATATATATATATAATATATATATATATATATATATATAATATAAAAGATGAGTAAAATCTACTTGTAGAATCATCTCTGTACTGATATAGTTAACAAATGCTAGCTAAAGTTAACAAGTACTGAATATAGTTAATAGGTACTTGGTATAGTTAATAGGTAAAGTGTATAGTTAACAAATACTGGCTAAAGTTAATAGGTATTTGATATAGTTAATATGTAATAACTAAAATCAACAAGCATTAAACATAGTTAACAAGTATTAGTTACGATGACACAAAACATAACAAATGAAGTTAGTGGACAACCATCTCAATTGAGTTCTGCTTCAATTTTGTTTCATTTGTTTAGACATATACAATTCCATGATTTTCATAATGAGATTAATCTATCCTTTGATCATTGAATTCCACATGCGCCAAATTCTCTAGTTGAAGCAACAAGCACATTATGTGCAGTTCGAAATAAACATAATCATAACACATAAAAACTAAATTTGCAGCAATAAAAAGTACATATTGTCATTTGAATACAAGGGAGAATACAAAAGTTTTGATTTTGAATGCACAATTGTGTTCAATTAGTTAATCCATTCTTTGTTTTAGCCAAGCGAAGACAAGCAAAATTACTTTAAAGCAAAAAATATTGACTATATTCAATACTTGCTAATTTTAGCTTATAGTTGTTAACTCTAGTAAGTACATGTTAACTATATTATGTACCTGTTAACTTTAATCGAAATCTGTTAACTATAGAAGATACATATTTACTATCTGTTAGCTATACCACATAGCTGCTACCTTTAGCCATAACCTGTTAACTATATGCACCATTTGTTAACTTTAGCCAATACGTGTTAACTATATTCAATATCAGTTAACATATACTAGCTAAAGTTAACAAGTATTGGATGTAGTTGATATATGCTAGCTAAATATACACTGAATATAGTTAATATGTACTAGCTAAAGCTAAGAGGTAATGAATATAATTAACAGGTACTGACTAAAGTTATCAGGTAGGAGATATAGTTACTAGTTTTCTGGTTAAAGCTAACATGTACTAAATATAGTTAACATCCAATAGGTATACTTAACAGTTAATGCTTAAACTTAACAGCCAATGTTCAAAATTAACATATTGTAGCTTGATATTTACATATGCACAACCACATGACTATATGTTTATTATATTTTCTTTGTACATGACTTATTATTATTACATACTCTCTCGATCCACAATCACTCTCTTTTTACTATACTCTTTTACCCTCGAGTTTTAGCCATGACTGCCAACTCTTAGCAAAACACAAATTTCAAACAAGTGCAAAAGAATTATCATTTTATTCTTAAAACTTAAGCAAAAAAGAAAAATATCAAACAAACTCATGCTCCCATGATGAAGGAAAGTACCAAAGAAAAAACAATGCTAAAAATAAAAGTTAAAATTACAAATTCTCTCCCACATCAAATTACAGACATGGTTAATAAACACATGAACTCTGCAATACTTACTTGCAAATCCTTGACATGAATTAGCCTGAATGCTAAATTTACTTATTTACAAGCTCTTTCCCAAACACTTTAATCAAATCCATGCCTAAATCCTAAATTAAACCCATACACAAATTCGAAGCCCTCACTCTCTACTTCTCCATGCTTCAAACCTAAACTCAAACCTAAATCCAAACTGACCGAATAACTTCTCCTTAAAGTCTCTCTTCTTTCTTCTTCCTAAACGGGCTTCACCTCCCTTATCACCAGCAAGGAGGAGGAGGAGGAGCATCAGCACGGGCGATGGAGTTAGGGGAGGACGACATATGTTTGAGGTGTTGGATCTTGGATTGAGATATGAGTACATGTTTTTTTATGATGAAGAGAGTAGGAGGGGAGAAAAAGAGGACGAAGGAGCATCCATAAAGTGGGTTAGAGGGTGTAATGACCGTAAATTTTTAATACTGGTTTAAATAATTTTTCTGGTGTTTAAACATTAAATATTATTTTTTTAAAATAATATTTGTATTTCCCTAATTTCTCTAGAATTTTCTACGATTTAAAAATACGGTATTATGTTATTTTAATAAGTTTTGCTAATTATAAATTTAATTATTTTGGTAAAATTTTTAAATAAATAGTTAATTATTCATTATTGTTATTGTTATTATTATTTTGACCATAAATTTCAATATTTATTTTGAATAAATTTTATGATATTTTTAAAATTATTTAAGGGGGTATTTTTCCCTGTGTTTTTCCTCTCACCGGTATTTCACTCTGTATCTCTCTCTCCCCCTAAAACTCTCCCCAATTCACGCAAATCTCCCCACCTCGTGTTTCCCCCAATTCTCAATCCACATCCCCCAACCACCTATCACGTACTCTCTCATTAAAATCTCCCTCAGATCTCACTCTCTCTCACTGTCACTCAATCTCACACACAATCTATTTCTCTCTCTGACACACTCTCTCAATATTATTCTCTCTCTCATTAAAATCTCCAGCTCACGTCTCAATCACTCTCATTTTCTCTCTCCTTATTTTAATCCAACCAAATCTCTCACAATCTTTCCCCATCTCATCTCTCTCACTCTCCAGCTCATCATCTCCTTCTTCCTCTCTCTCTCGTTTTCTCTCTTTCATTCTCTCTCTTCTCCCCATGAAACCCGAACCTCTACTCCATCTCCACAACCATCATCTTCCACCTCCTCCTTCCTCAAAAATACCCATAATCCAAAGATCGACTCCCCTACGCCTCGTCCTCCGACTCCAAGCCGCGCCAAATCCCGGCCACGACAATCAACCAGCATCACTCACCGTCCGCCTGAGGTTCGCTTGCCGCCGAGCTCCGCCCCACGAGCCAGCTCCGACTCAAGCTCTGTTCTACGAACTACCGCCAACGTCCCAATCCTCCTCAGCCATCGGCCACCCTAGCTCAAGCCCCCGCCGCTCTGTCCCGCCTCACCGGCCCGCTACCCGCCAGAACCCCTGCAGCCACGTCCGACTCACCTCTTGAGCCGTTGCCGGCCTTCAGCCAACCTCACGGCCGCCGGTCCCTCTGAGCCGCCAGCAGGCTGGGAACCCATTCTCTCGACTCTAACCACGCTCCCTTCTCTGCCAACCCCCAGATCACCACTCAGAGCTCGCCTCCTCCAAGCGAACCGCTCAAAGCCAGTTTCAACCACCACCTCTCCCTCCACCGAAGCCGTCGTCCTTGTTATCATTAGCTCGCCAGCCACAGACTTCACTGATCGTTTGTCCCGTCCTGCTGACCGTCGCCTCGTCGTCGTCTCCGCACCAAGCCCAGCGCCGATCTCCCCGTCGAGTCCCTGTCACCGCCCGAACCCCTGCTGCCCTCCTGCTCCGCTTCCGTCGCCGTCGAGCTTCCCTACCCGTCTGTTCAGCCCTCGTCGTCATCGTGCCAACAGAGCTTCACTCTCCCCCGTATCCTCCTCCGCTTGCTGCATACGTCGCCATTCCGAGCTCTAGCCCCAGCTCGCCGACTGCCCATCCCTCCTCGAACACCACCAGCAGCGACGCCGCTTCATCGTCGCCGCACCTAGAGCTCACAAGCGCTGCCCCCTCAGTCCAGAACCATTTGCAGCGGTGTCGCCGTCTCGTCATCAGGCCCCTCGGTCTCGTAGGCAATATCTCGCATCCATCTTGCTTTTAATTAATGATTAATATCGTGTTATAATGATTAGATATAGATAAATTATTTTGTGGTAATATTGTTGTTAGTATGATGATTTAATATGTTTAAATTATTATTGTGGTTAATACGTATTTTTGAATATCTGCGTGGAATGATGATTGCGAGCGCACCATGAAAATTAGACTAATAATGTTGTTAATTGTATTTTTTAAGAATTTCGGACCTGAAATGACCAGTTATGTGCTAAATTAGAATTTATGGAATTTTATCAAAAAGAAATTAATTAAGAAAAATTTATAAAATAGAAGAATATTACTTTTCATACAGAAAGGAATTTTTATGTTATATTATATAAATCTTTTTATTTTAAATTAGGTATAATGAGAAATAAGTTTAAAGAATAATTTTTGGAAAAAGAATATTATTATTTATGATAGTATGGCTGTTCGTCGTAGAGCGTGACATTTTATGTACAAAACGACATCGGTTTCTAGATTTCTTTTTACTATATTATTATATTAGAGAATACGTAAGTATGGATAATTTGTATGAGAAATTCGGACATCCAGCGGTAAGATAATAATAAAGTCCACTCATGTATTATATTCATGCTGTATTTTGTTTATGCATTTCATGTTCATTACAGTTCTCTTTTCTGCTTCATAAACCTACGTAATCATGTTTAACATGCCTTACTATATTCATGATCTGTTAACGTGTTAAGAACCTTAGTAGTTCATGACTTAGTGATCTTGTGCGTCATGAACAGACCTAGTGACACGTGTGAGTGTTGACTGAGTTTAGGTGGTGAACCCGAGTTTAATAAGGATAATGATTGTTCGATTAGAGAATACCAGAGAGTTGGGATGGGGAAGTCGGTGTTCATGTGATCGGATAAGACTGTTGATGTATCTTCCAGGCTCGCGGCAGTGAATTCGTGTAGTCATTGGGGTTGGTTTGTTGGGCTAAAGTGAATCCATGTAGTCACTTTAGTCAGTGAATTTGTGTAGTCACCCAAGTTCTGCTTGAGTTCGGACCAGGCCGAAATCGGATTGCGTGTAGTCCTCTGACCGATTCGTGTAACGGTATTGGATGCGCGTAGAGGATTTGTGAACAGTCAGTTATCCGGTGATAAGAATGTTGACTTTATGTGAGATGTGGACCCGTGAGTTTTAGGATGGCTAGTTACATAACCTCGTTGCTTGGCTAGGTATGGATTACTATGAGACATAGGACAGTTGTGTTTCTTTCATACATAGATCGGGGTTAATATTTAATTATCTACAATTTGAGACATATGGTATATATATGAGGGTTTTCTTGTTTGGATTATTTCGCTCGACGTACTACGTCTCTTGTTGTAGATTTTTAGGTATTAATTCCATCTATTGTATGCCTCTGTTACTTGGATGATTAAACTGACCGCTAGCTACATGATCTCGTTACCTGATCGATTTTGGATGCTTTATGTTATCATGATTTAGTAGTGTTTTCATGTTGATTTGTGGATTTCAGTTGTATGTTCTTTTGTTATTTCGGTTATTGTATCTTTTTTTTGCTTGGGTTTTCGTTCGTTCTATTTTCTTTTGTGGGGTCTTGCCGCGCCCCATGCACGCTGACGTACACCTGTTTTCTCTGGTGTACGTCAGACTTAGAGGAAGAACAGGTTCAGCTAGGAGATCGCCAGGAGCCGAGGATACTCAGCAGGAGTGTCTTGTAGACGGAGCAGAAGAAGGAGTCGAAGCCTATTCTTGATGGTTCCAGTTTACTTTTATAGTTCTTCCTTTTCTATTGAACGATGTATTTTGTGTCTCTTCAGTATTCATTGGTTTAGTTTTGTATAAGGGCATGTTGACCCGAATATTATATCCCGGATGTTATCCCATTTATGATATGATATTTTTATTCTGAGTTTGTCTATTATATTCTTGCTGATTGTGATCGGGGACCTGTGACTTCGCATTATATTTATTTTCAGATGCTTAGCGTATTGGATTGAGAAGACAAGAAAAAAAAAGATAATGTATATTTCTTCTCAATCTAATACATCGCGGGGTTGTTCACGTTCCGATTCCCCGGTATTTTGGGAAGCGAGGTGTGACAGAGTTTAGTGGTGGCCCATGCAGGTCACAAGATGAGATTTTTAGTGGATAGAGAGGGTAAAATAGGAAATCAGGGTAAATTTTAATTTTTAGAGCCAATACACATTACAATTAATACCAAGGGCTGAGACACATCAAGTTTTGTTTTTTAGGGCCTTCACACACTTTTTTTTTCCAAATAAAAACTAAAGAAAACGAGAAAAACCCATCAAATGAACCAGAAAAGGAATATTCTGTTTGAACTTAACTAAAACTGAATTAACAGCGATAAACTTAGTCTTTCTATTTATTTGCAAATTTCAAATAAACGGCTGATCGATGTTTATCCATCTTTCGATATGATACAAATATCAATTTGAAGTTAATTTGCAAAAGCTCTTTCACTTTCCCAAAAAATTTATACCATCTTTGCCATGGCACCACTGCCATCGGATGTGCTCTGACGCCTTCGATTCGCTTGTCGACACGGTGCGCCATTGGACTCCATCATCTCTTCATTTAGGTTATTATTTTTCTTTTATTAGAGTTTAGCTAAATGATCACTTATCCATCTTTTCACCTACTATTCCTTGAACTCATTTACCTTAATAAATATTTCGATTTAATTCTGTTATACGCGTCAAAATATTAATTGATGCAAAGACTTACATTAACCTGGAGCTACAACGGACAGTCAAACCTGTATTTGGAGCACAAAATGAAGAATTCACGAAAACATGGATTACAATGAGACATGCTTTCGGTTAGATGGGTGTATGATAATGTATCTTATTTGATGACTAGCATTATCACTTAATTATTTCATCTTCATTTTGTTATTTTTCTACAGGTCACTTTGATTCATTCAATGCATAATCTTGATTTGAGCTAAACATAATTTAGGCTTTCATGTTCGTTTTTGGAATTAAATTCGACATTCTTGGAGATTGTAGATTTGAGCTTTTAGAGACTTTTCTAGGTGTTGTTTTCGCTAATTGTTATTGGAACAAAAATTAAACTTCATAAGCAGTGAATTATGCTTAATGTACTAAAAATCTGTTGTCCTAAGCTTTAAACACACTTAAAGCCTCTGTTGAAAAGTTTAGGATTTTGTTTGATTTAGCTACCTGCATAATGGAAAGAATTAAGTTCATAACTACCAAAATTGCAGCATTTAATTTGTTTATCAGCTCTAAATAACTTTGCTTTTTTGTTGAATATATGTATACTAATGTCTGAATCTATTTATTGTTAGCATATTAGGATCTCTCTTATTGGGAGGTAACAACTTAAGCTTTTGTACTTAGAAACACGTGCTTCTTTTTTCAAAACAAATATAACTGTATATCATGATCTTGATGAACCCTTATGCTAGCCAACTTCCAATGCAATTTAGGAAGATACAATTATTGTTTATTATAGTTGATATACATGTTATGATGATGTGAACAGCAAGACAAAATTTGTGTCTCGCTGGGGCCCACACCCACTTGAATAGCGAGACACGAGACACGAATTGTGTCTCGCGGACGCGGACGGAATTTTCTGTTCGGTTTTTTGGGCCCTACTTTCAGGTATAAATAGGAAGCTTATATCTAGGGTTTGTATGTGGAGAAAAAAAGATGCGAGGGGAAGAAAACAAAGGTTTCTTTGGCGGCTAGAAAGTAGAGATCTTGAGGAGAGAGCTTTGGAGAGATTTTACAAGAGAAATGTTAATTTCTTTTGGTAAATATTAAATCATCTTCTTTTGAGACGAGCTTGTGGATTGTGCAAGTCTTCGGTGTTCTCCTCATAGTGGAATCTCCCTCTCCCTTCCCCGTGGACGTAGATAAGTTTGTCGAACCACGTAAATCTCGTGTCTTTACTGTTTTCTGGGTGTTGGCTATTGCTTGTAGGTTCACTGATAAGAGGAAGAGTGTATATCTCACTTTGTTAAGATATTTCACTTCTGTTCTTGTTTCCTTCGCGAAACAGGAACATAGAGGTTGGCTTGAGCTTTTGTGAAAACAAAAGCCAGAGTTTTCTCTCGGGTTATATTGCTTCCGCGGCGTAAGGGCGTGACTCTGTGCTCAACAATTGGTATCAGAGTCAGGTTGGTTAGAGAGAAGGGATTATTAATCAAGCGGAGGATGGCGTCAACTAGCAAGACGGTTAAAGTTTGAAAGTACGAGATTGAAAAGTTCAATGGGAAGAACGATTTTTCCTATTTGAGGATGCAGATGAAGAATTCATTGATTTCACAAAAATTGCACAAGTCTTTGGCTAGAAAGGAGAAGAAGCACAATGATATGTCTGATGAGTATTAGGAGGAGCTAGATCTGGAAGCACGGGCGTCGATTATCCTATGCCTTGAGAGGGATATAGCTTTCTTGGTAGATGAAGATGAAACGGTTACGGACGTGTGGTCGAAGTTAGAGAGCACCTTCATGATGAAGATTCTAACGAACCGGATCTATCTAAAGTCAAAATTGTATACTTGCAAGATGGAGGAGGGCTCATCAATTCGGGAATATATCAACAAGTTTGATAGGATAATATCGGATCTGAAGGATATTGATGTGACTGTAGAAGATGAGGATCAGGCTCTTCTACTACTTCTATCTCTACCGAAATCTTATGAGAACCTGATGCAAACACTTATGCTTGTGGGAGATAATTTAACGATTGATGAGACTAGAACGACGCTTCTAGCGGATGACCTTCGGAAGATTGCAACCAGTGATATGACTACTGGTGGTAACAAGGAACAGGTACATAAATTGTTTGCTAGAGAAAGGGGCAATGAGCGAGGAAAAGGCAAGGGAGGAAAGTCTAGATATAAATCAATACCTCTTGCGGGAAGATCGTGTTTCAAATACGGTGAAGTTGGGCATTTCAAGGTCGACTGTCCAAATAAGAGAGTAGGTGGGAAGAAGACAAATACGGTGAAGTTGGGCATTTCAAGGTCGACTGTCCAAATAAGAGAGTAGGTGGGAAGAAGAACAACAACAAGACTGAGAGGGTCGACTGTCCAAATAAGAGAGTAGGTGGGAAGAAGAACAACAACAAGACTGAGAGGAGAGAAGGCAATAAAGAAACGAGCTATGTTTCAAAGGAAGGGAGTGAGAAGGAATACTATGTCATCACAGGTGGTGAGGATATCTCTGGGAAGTGGATTCTTGATTCAGGTTGCTCTTACCACATGTGCCCAAATAGAAAGTGGTTTACTACCTACAGAATCATTAATGGTGGAACTGTATTGATGGGGAATAACCATACTTGTAAAACGGTGGTACTAGGTGATATCAAGATCAAGATGCATGATAGAGTGGTCTGAATCTTGACGGATGTGAGGCATGTTCCTGACTTACGGAAGAATCTTATCTCAGTTGGTGTATTAGACTTCGGTGGTTGCAGGATTGTAATAAAGAACGGAGTGAAGAAGGTTGTTCGGGGTTCCTTAGTAGTAATGAAAGGTGTTCGTCATGGTAATTTATATACTCTCTCAGGTACGACGGTGACGGAAGATGTAATGGTTGGAACTGAAGGAAGTGGTGGAGACCCATGTGAGCACACTCGGTTATGGCATAGGCGGCTTGGGCACATGTCAGAGAAGGGTCTGGATCTGCTTGGTAAGGAGGGATTGCTGAAGAATCTGAAGAAACATTGTATAGATTTTTAGGAGGATTGTGTGTATGGAAAGGCGCACAGGATCCAGTTTCTAAAAAGCAAGTCTAAGAGTAGAGGTATATAAGATTATGTGCACATGGATGTTTGGGGTCTGGCTCAGACAACTTCCAATGGTGGTTTCAGATACTTTGTCTCGTTCATAGACGAATATTCTAGGTATGTTTGGATTTACTTTCTGAAGCATAAGAATGAGGTGTTCGAGACATTTAAGAAGTGGAAAGTGATGGTTGAGAATAGGATAGGGAAAAAATTGAAGACACTGAGATCTAACAACGGTACAGAGTATACAGATGGTGCTTTCAAGGAGTTCTGTGATGAGGAGGGCATTGCTAGACACTAAACAGTCAGATTTACACCACAGCAGAATGAGGTCACGGAGAGGCTGAACCAAACATTACGGGAGAAAGCAATGAGTATGCGATCTTATGCTGGATTGGGCAAAGAATGGTGGACAGAAGTGGTGGCTACAGCTTGTTACATTATGAATCGTTCTCCACATTCTACATTGGATGCTGATACACCTTATAGGGTCTGGTCAGGGGGCATGCAGATTATAAGAGGCTCCTAATTTTTAGGTGTACCATCTATTATCACGTCAACTAGAGAAAGCTTGACGCGAGGGCTAAGAAGGCTATATTCTTGGGATATGCAAAGGGCGTAAAAGTCTACCGTCTTTGGTGTAAAGAAGATTCAAAGTTTGTGATCAGGAAGAATGTTACCTTTGATGAGAAATTCATGATTGCTAAGGCGTCCAAGGATGATGGTGTTGGGACTGTTGGGACTTCAAAGTCCCAAGTTATTAAGATAGAACCTAAAGACCAACCAGGTTCTAGTCGTGTTCAAGTGAGAAATCAGATAGATGATGAGCTTGAGTAGGAGGACAAGAACAGCAGCTCGAGAATAGTTTGACTTCCACTAGGCCAAAACAAACATACAAGCAAGTACTGAAGCTGGGGGCTGGTCAACCCCTGAAGCACTATGGGCAGGTTAATTTGGTAGAATATGCACTCTCGGTGGATGATGATGAGCCGGTCTCCTTCATGGAAGCTATTTGAGATAGAGATAGTGAGAGTTGGTTGGCTGCGATAGAGAAGAAGATGGAATCTCTTAAGAACCAAACATGGGAGGTGGTCCCATTAGTCGTAGGAAAAAAAGCTATTGGTTGTAAGTGGGCGTATAAGAAAAAGGAAGATCCTTCAGAGCTTGGTGGGACGAGTACAAGGCTAGACTAGTGGCTAAGGGATTTGCACAAAGAGAAGGTGTGGATTACAATGAGATCTTTTCTCTGGTGGTGAAACAAAATTCTATTCGGGTGCTATTGAGTATTATTGCTCATAATGATCTTGAGCTCGAACAACTCGATGTTAAAATAGCCTTTTTGCACCGAGACTTGGATGAAGAGATCTATATGCATCAACCTGAGGGCTACATGGTTGAGGAAAAGGAGAATCATGTGTCGCTTGAGGAAGTCACTCTATAGATTAAAGCAATCTCCTCAGCAGTGGTACAAGCGATTTGACTCCTTCATGCTGAAGCATGGATTTTCCCAAAGCGATTATGATTGTTGTGTTTATATTTAGAAGCTTCATGAAGGTGATTATATCTATCTCCTTTTGTATGTGGATGTTATGCTTATTGCTTCGAAGAATAGGGTGGAGATAGATGGACTGAAATCTCAACTTGGTAAAGAGTTCGAGTGAAGGACATAGGCGCTGTAAGGAAAATACTGGATATGGAGATTAGGAGAGAGTGGGCGAATCGTCGATTGTTCTTTAGTCAGAAGGGCTACATAGAGCGGGTGAACGTGAGGTTCAGGATGCAAAGTGTGTCACGCTCCGCTTCCTAAAATATAGCGGAATCAGAACATGAACAAGGCCGTGATGTATTAGACTGAGGAGAAATAAGTACTAGACCTTCTACTCAATCTAATATGCTAAGCGTCAAACAATGTAAAACGAAGGCACAGGTCCCCAATCACAGTAGCGAGAATATAATAATCAACTCAGAACAAAATAATACATATCACAACTAAAATATCATCCCAGACATAATATTCGGGTCAACATGCCCTTATACAAACTATCCAAGTGAATGCTGAAGAGATATAGAAATACATCGATAAAATGAAAATAGAAAGTGCAACAAAAGTAAACATGGACCATCAACAACTAAAAGGAAGAACTAAGTTTTGGCTTCTTCTTCTGCTCTATCTACAAAGCACTCATGCTGAGAATACTCTGGCTATGGCTGAACCTGTCTGTCCTCTAAATCTGATGTACAACCCGAGAGAACAGGAGTATATTGCATGGCACACGACAAGATCCCATAAGGAAGAATAGAAACGGTCTAACGACTAATGCAAGAACAGTAATAATAAATATAAGCATGCAGCTGGAATACTAACAAGCTAGATACAATCCACTATTAGAGTATAATAATCAGAAGAATCCATAAATATCCGAGTAACAATGTCATACAACTAGATGGAATTAATACTTAAAATTCTACAACACGAGACGTAATACGTCGAGCGAAATAATCCAAATAAGGAAACCCTCATGTATATATTATATATCTCAAATTGTAGATAATTAAATATTAATCCCGATCTATGTATAAAAAGAAATATAACTAGTCAACATCTCACCAAACTCCATAATCATCCACGGTGATAACCTATATAAGGTGAAAATAAAGGAAATTCTAATTGTAGATATCAAACAAAGCCTACCATAGGACACACAAGCACATTATTCTTATTTTACATGTTATTTGAATTGGAGAAGAATATTTTCATATGTATAATTGGGTCCCCGTAAACCTGTTCGGGGGCCACGCCTTCAAGTTAAGTATTGGCTCTTTGGCCCATGTATATATATAACTCGCGATATCAGGAAAGCACATGTGCCCGTTTATATACATGTTATATTCTTCGTCCAATTTCCTTTTATAAACCCCATGTTTATCAGTTTAATTTAAGTAACTATACATGAAATATTATACATTAGCCACGAAGTTACCATGAAATGACTTCTATAAAACTATGAGAATAACCGTGACCCATAACACGTCCGATCAAGAGTGCATCGTCTAGTCGATACTATAATAGTAATAGTCAAGGAAACCTCATACCGGGATATCGATATCAAGGGAACTCTGAACTCCTCACATCGGGATATCGATGTCGAGGTGAGTATAGCCATGCTTTGAAGCACGCTTATAAATCATATTTTTAACAGGAGTCGTCTTCATGTACAGTCTCTCCTATTGGATAACAACTAGGTGATAAAGTAATAATTTCCGTATAGTCATTCATCAAACAAATCACACACATGTAATAACATATCACAGTTTAATATATGCATGTAATTCATAACAGATCTAAAGTTCTAATAAATGATAATTAAAAATGTAAATTCGCACGTACCTATTTCACAACAAATATAAGAATTGAATAAAAATAATTAAGAATCAGAATCTTGCGTATAATTAATTTGCGATAGATCTAAAATTGTAATGAATGATAAATGAGAATAGGGATCTTACCTATGAGGCCAAGGGGTCTATGGATGAGGCGACAGTGCCGCTGCGGATGCGGTACGATGGGTCTAAGCGAGTGGAGGGCTGTGACGTCGTTGCTTTAGAGGAGATGACGGCGACGGTGGCGGTGGATCTGGCCGAGGGGGTCAGCAGCGAGCTCTAGGTGCGGCGACGAGGTGACGACGAAGAGGAGTAGGGGTGAAGGATGGGGGCTGCGATGTTTGAGGG
>NC_033794.1:98898712-98913225 GCF_001876935.1 Asparagus officinalis
GGATAAAATGAGAGAGAGAGAGATATATATGATTAGGGTTTAGGGAAAATAATTAGGAACTAATTAGGAAATAATTAGGGAATACTTAGAAATAATTATGGAATACTTAGAAATAATTAGGAAATAAATATTATTATAATTAATAACAATACTTATAATAACAATAACAATTTAAAATTAATATTAATTTAAAAGTTTTCACCACAACAAGTTAATTTATAATTATCAAAATTATTAAATAAATATAAAATTGGATTTTTAAATCATAGAAATTTTAGAAAATTGAGAAAATGTAAATACTATTTTGAAAATAATTATTTAATATTTTAAAATACTAGAAAAATTAATTAACTAGTATCAAAAATTCATGGTCATTACATTCTACCCCCCTTAAAACAAATTCCATCCTCAGAATTAAAATAAGGGTGGTGCATAAGAAAATAAGGACAAAATATAAAACGAAAGATTTAATTCAACTCATATAAAGAAAATTCAAAATAAATTGTATATCCATAAGCAAGGGAAAGTAATACATGAATGATACAAGGTAAGATATAAGATGTGACGGCTAAGATTCAGCATACAAATAACAAATATTGCCAACTATAATAATACAAAGCATACACTACACACAAAATTAACCATAACAAAAAAAACCAATACTAATCATTAAACTAATTCATCAAAAGGTTAATAAATATACACAAGCATTAATCATAACATATAAATAATATATAATCTTAACACAGACAAATCACACGATACGCAAGTCACATGTAACATAATAAAACATCACATGATTAATCAAAAAGTATAATATGCAATCAAAATTAATGGAAGTACAGATAATTGAAAGGGTATGTATGAATACAAATACACAGAATCAGAAAATATACTTGATCAATCATTTTCAAAAGATATCATTGAGGCAGGTAATAAGTATAAATAATAAGAATGAGGTAAGTAAAACATAAAGAGAGTGAACATATATTTGAAAGAGATTGTACATGCATAAAGAAGTATGTATATTGTAAATAAAATAGTTGATACGTATCAAATTATAAAATAACACAATATTTAGGTATAAGCAAAAATATAAGTATCAATCAACACAGTTTAATAACAAAGAGGTCAATAGCGAATATACAATTATTGGAAAATATAATATCAACATGATATTATTAATATAGTATCATAAGACAACACATCACAGTGTTAAAATATAATCTATAATACGGAATTGGCAAAATATAACAATTATATAACATACAAAAATATAACATAAAATATAAATACATAATTCAAACAATTGTCAATCACTAGAACATATGATAAAGTATATCAACTCAACAATATAAATAATTAAAAGAAGAACATAAAGAAGATAAAAGGAAAAAAGATCTCAACAAAATATAAACCACTCATACGTAAGCAGATGATAAACATGATAAACAAAAAAATATAAAAACATAATACAAATAACAAATGAGTCATATACAAGCAAAAGCAAAAGAAACATTTGAAGAGTATGTAAGCAAAACAAAATAGCAAATAATCAAACATACATATAGTTTAGACAATATCATAGACAACATAAAAAGATATGAAAATAATAAAAAAATCAAATCACAATAGAAATATCATATAATCAGTAAGTAGAATTGATATTCTAGATATATAAAAAAATATAATTACAAATAAAATACACGAATGCAATTAGCAAATCGCATTCAACCAAATAAGACATATAAGACACAAATTCTGAAAATAAAAATTTGTAACGATATTAATTTTTTTTAAAAATAGTATTATAGCAACATATGTTTAAAACGGTCAAAACATAAAGGCACATAAGAAAACATAGATATAATAATAAAAAATAGCAAACATTAAAGATAGAACATGATGATAAATTCAATAAAATAGTTATAGTTATAATCAATAATTTTTGAGAGCATATGGTAGTAAATAATTACCATACAAGACATAATACTAAGTCAAATATTAAACATGTTTATATAATATAGCGAATAAAGTCATTATATATAATAGCCGTTAACAATAAAAACACATACATAATAATAAGCATATAAAAAGTATGAATACTCATAGTACTAATCATGCTAACAAGATAAATTATGATGAAAACAGTCACAAAATATTATATAATAAAAATAAACGTAGGAATAAACAAGTGATTCAAAATAAACATATTATATAAAACATAATAAGGACATAATTATATATGTATTCGACAAATAATATAATAAATTAGAAACATTAGTAATATTCATAATGTAAAATAATAAATATAAACAAGGTACAACAATAATAATTGTTACTATATAATATTAATTTAGATGTAGCAATATATTATATAATAATCAAAATCACATAAATACAATCAGCATAAATATATATATATATAATTAATATATATATATAAATAGAGATGTATAATACATAAAGCATGAAACCATGAAGATAAAATAGATTCTATAAATAAATAATAAACATAAGTAATGGCATAAATCCTATAACAAAAACCGATATATCGTAATAAATATACCAGAATGATAATGAACCATTGTGAATATAACACTGGTAATATTAAACAATACACGTATTGTCGCAGGAACAATCGTTGCTTCTTGTAATTATTCCATTTGGCAACTCTAAATAACAAACTTTTTGGAGTTAGCAAAGACGATTTCTTTTATATAAGATCGGTTACAATAAAATCAAAGAAAAATAACAAAGATTACAACTTTTCCTTTGTGTCGAACAATCAATGAGCTCTCTATTTTGGCGTCGCTCGCTGTGGGGTTTTCGTTCGCCTGCGCCCGGGGTTATCCGTGGACCACCGTGAGATCTAGATCCGATCAGATCTTAAGCAGTAAGACGCGGGTAATATTATCCTCCACAAGGAATATAGCGTGGAGATTGGATTCACACAATGGAAACAATCGTCCAAAAGATCCTCCCTCGGATCTAAGACCAACGCTAGATCCGGATTAGTCTGCGTAGATTCTGAGACCGCCCTCTCGAAACACCGCACTGCCCTTATTTGGCGTTGACCAGTCGCCGGAGCACGCAGATCGAAATGAGCAAGTCCTCGATATCGCCAAAGTTAGATTTTTTTTAGATCTGAGTCCTCCAATCCAGGCAGGCATTCGCCTCTCTCTCTCAGCCAAAATTTCCTACCTCATCAAAATGAACAATGAACACCGCCTATTCTATAGCAACCAGATCTGTGCATTGGCACCAGAAATCTGGGCGGCCACCTCAGGGTGGCTCGATCATGCGAGGCCCCCTGACGTGCTTCGCGGCGAGCCACTCAGGGTGACTCGCGCTTGGGCGAGCCCGACTCCGGAGTTTGCGTCCTCGTTTGATTGTTCGTCTTGTATCCGCTTTCCGGTTCCGTCCGTGATTTGGTTGATTCAGACTTGACTCGTTGACCTGATTTGGCAGTAGGTCGAATTCCTGATTTGGCAGTAACTCCACTTTTGAGTTCGAGTCCGAAACCGATCTTGATTCGGTCGTGATTTGTCCGAGTCCGCTCTTGTTTGAATGACTCGTTGATTCCCCGAACCGTTGGCTTGATTCCACGCCTGGATGGATGTATTCTGTTGCTTGCGTGCGATTCGTCAACCTCGTCGCCTCGTTGGTTCGTCGGTTTGTGCCGAGCTATGCTAAGGGACCTATAAGCAATTTTATATGCCTACAGATACCCCCTCCAAAGTATTTCAGCCTCGTTCTTTTATAGAAGAGTCTGGAATACTTTGGATATGATCGTCCCCACCTTCAGTCGGTGTAACGGGACCTTGGAATGGCTTCTGTTCTTGATTCATTCAATCCTCCAGGCTATTCGGTGCTTTGTCGAATGTCTGTAAGAGTTCCGGTGCTGCATTTATTGTCTGACCGTTGTCAGAATTTTAAACTTGAAGTCGATTCCTGATTTTCTAATCTTTAGCTGACCATCGATTGTTGGCGTCGTTGCGACGCGTTGTCCGGCGTTGTGTTGTTGAGTTATCCTTAAGAATATTTATGAAAAATATTCTCCAGGAACTTCTCAACAAAAAATAGGGAATAGTTTATACTCATATACCTTATCGGAGTATTAAGAAGCAGTTTATACTCGTATACTTTTCGGAGTATTTAAGAAGCAGTTTATACTCGTATACTTTTTGGAGTCTGATTCTTTTGTTGCAACGCATTGACCGGCGTTGACCCAGGGTTACGCGTTGACCGGCGTTGACCTAGGGTTTCGAACGTCGTACGTTTTAAGTTTGGTCGCAACGCATTGATTGGCGTTGACCTAGGGTTACGCGTTGACTGGCGTCGACCCTAGGGTTTCGAACGTCGTAGGATGCTCAAGTCACGAGACCAACTAATGAAGCTGATGCGTCAGTCACCCTCGTATTTATAGGATTTTTGGCAAACCCTCAGCCATCAACGGGTTTGATGAGCCTTTACCGACTACCGTTTGAGTCGGGCTAGCATGCGGATTGTTCAAGTCCGTTCCGCATGTGACGTTAAGCTAAAAGAGTTAACCCTTTTAGTGCTACGATATTGAATACGTAGACTTCGTCCTTCTTACGGGAATAGACTACCCGGCGACGCGTGTTAGGCATTGACTTTGGGATTTTTGGCTAACTCCCAGCCTTCAACGGGTTTGATAAGCCTTTACCGATTACCGTTTGAATTGGGCTAGCATGCGAATTGTCTAAATCCGTTCCGCATGTAACGTTGTGCTAAAGGAATGAACTCCCTTAGACTTGATGCTACGACTTCGAATACGTAGACTTCGCCATTGTTATGGGAATAGGCTGCCCAGCAATGTGTTTTAGACGCTGACTTATCCCTACTTAGGCTTCGGGATAAAATACCCCAGAATCGAACTCTGGTGTCTTTTTCTACGGAGAAAGACTAAACCGGCGACGCGTGTTAGGCGTCGGCATATCCTTCCTTAGGATTCAGGATAAAATTCCCCATGCGTGTAAGGCATTGATTTTGGTGTTATTAATAACAACCTGTCACAATGTTGAATATGTGAACGGGTGTTCTTTTTAACGGTTAAGAACTAACCGGCAGCGCGAGTTAAGCGCAGACTTATCCTTGCTTAGGTTTCAGGATAGAATACCCCAGAATCGAGCTCTGGTGTCTTTTTCTACGGAAAAAGACTAAACCGGCAGCGCGTGTTAGGCGCAGACTTATCCCTGCTTAGGATTCGGGATAAACTTCCTATGATGAATCCTAAATTCTTGGAAAAGGGTTGGTGTGGGAAATGAAGAATTTTATATTCTATCTCCCGACACTGAAGAAAAATTTTATATTCTATCTTCAGCTGGAAAGGAGACTCGAGGTGGGATCTCCACCCCCAGAATCCGGAAAGGTGAAACCGAGAGTGGGATCTCCACTCTGAGAATCGAAAAGATTCGGATAACCCTAACTGTCGGAAGGTTTGATTACCGAACTAAAGATGAATTTCTCGTTTATCGAGAATGAATCGTGGTTTTGGTCCTAACTGTAGGAAGGTTTGACCAAGCAGGAGTTTGAGATGACCCTAACTGTAGGAAGGTTTGATCACTCGATTTGAAAGTGGACCTCTCGTTCATTGGAGGAATCGAGAGGGGTTTTTGGTTTTGGTCCTAACTGTAGAAAGGTTTGACCGAATGGAAGGTTTAAGACGATCCTAACTGTAGGAAGGTTTGATCGCTTGATTTGTGGACCTCTCGTTCATTGGGAGAATCGAGAGGGGATTTTGACTGTGGTCCTAACTGTAAGAAGGTTTGACCAATCAGGAACTTTACGTCCAGACTCTAACAGAGAGAGTGTTGAGTGCACAGACACAGTGAGAACTTGAATGGGAGTCCTTATTCATTACATTGCTGTGGTTTTGGGAACTTCCCGTTACATAAATCGTCCACCCCCAGTTTCCTCTGCGGAACTGGTTCGGACATTATTATCAGTTAACTAACCGGGTTATCCTTAAGAATATTAGCTTAATATTCTCCAGGAACTTCCCGTCAAAAGTGGGGAAACAGTTTAGACTCATATACCTATTGGAAGGTTTGACCACTTGGGAGGTTTGAGACTATCCTAACTGTAGGAAGGTTTGATCGCTCGATCTGTGGACCTCTCGTTCATTGGGGGAATCGAGAGGGGGATTTTGGTTGTGGTCCTAACTGTAGGAAGGTTTGACCAATCGGGAGATTTGAGACGATCCTAACTGTAGGAAGGTTTGATCGCTCGATCTGTGGACCTCTCGTTCATTGGGGGAATCGAGAGGGGGATTTTGGTTGTGGTCCTAACTGTAGGAAGGTTTGACCAATCGGGAGATTTGAGACTGTCCTAACTGTAGGAAGGTTTGATCGCTCGATCTGTGGACCTCTCGTTCATTGGCGGAATCGAGAGGGGATTTTGACTGTGGTCCTAACTGTAAGAAGGTTTGACCACTCGATTTTTTTGAGACAATCCTAACTGTAGGAAGGTTTGATCGCTCAATTTGTGGACCTCTCGTTCATTGGGGGAATCGAGAGGGGATTTTGACTGTGGTCCTAACTGTAAGAAGGTTTGACCAAGTGGGTGTTTTGAGACAATCCTAACTGTAGGAAGGTTTGATCGCTCAATTTGTGGACCTCTCGTTCATTGGGGGAATCGAGAGGGGATTTTGACTGTGGTCCTAACTGTAAGAAGGTTTGACCAAGTGGGTACTTTACGTCCAGACTCTAACAGAGAGAGTGTTGAGTGCATAGACATGGTGAGAATGGGAGTTCTTATTCATTACATTGCTGTGGTTTTGGGAACTTCCCATTACATAAATCGTCCACCCCCAGTTTCCTTATCCCTAAGAATACACTATATGGATTTCTTTTGGGAACTTCCCGTTATATGAATCATCCATCCCCAGCTTCCTCTGCAAAACTGGGTATGGTATTGTACTCATTTGGGTGTCCGGGTTATCCTTAAGGATATACAATTCTCTAAGAATTTCCCGTTACATAAATCGTCCACCCCCAGCCTCCTCTGCTGAACTGGTTCGGACATTATTCTCAGCTACCTGACCGAGTTATCCTTAAGAATATTAACGTAATATTCTCCAGGAACTTCCCGTTAAAAGTGGGAAACAGTTTAGACTCATGTACCTGTTGGAGGATTGAGAAACAGTTTATACTCGTATACTCTTTGGAGTTTTGAGAAGCAGTTTATACTCTTATACTTATCGGAGTCGTGCCATTCTCAATTGGCTTACCTCAGCGTTATGACGCCGGCTTCAACCAAGGTCTGAATGCTATTCTTGAGAGCAAAGCAATCCTTGGTGGGATGAACGACCCTCCTGTGGTATGCACAGTACTTTGGGTCCGTAGTGTTGTCAGCTTCCTCCTGATTTGTGATAGGTGGTAGCTTGATCTTGTTACCTTCAAGGAGGGATTCGAAGATGGCTGGAACGTCTTCGTCCTTGAAGGAATACTCTCTTTGGAGTCTCGGACCCGAAGTCTTTTGCTGCCTTCGGGATTGCTGTTGTGACGCTTGATTAGCACCACCAGTAGCTGCAGGTGTTTTGCCCTTACCACGAGAGGCGAAGTTTGAGTCCAGAGGATTAGCCGTCGGTAGGTTCCTCTCGGCCTTCTTCCTTCGGAGGAAACGTTCGGCTTGTTCACCGCGCACCTTCAGATCCTTCCAAGTGTCAGACGGTGCTGTTCCCATTGCTTCCAACACGTCCAACGCAAGGTTGTTGTGGCAAGTTTGGAGGATGAATTCCTCTGTGATCGGGTCCCGGCAATTCATCGCCTTGTTCCGGAACCTTTTGACGAAGGTGTCGACTAACTCCCCGTCCTTTTGTTTCTCGTCGAGCAACGATCCGATAGATATCTCGGTGTCGTCGTCGAAGAAGTTGGCCAGGAACTTGGTCTCCATGTCATAGTTTATCGATTACAAAGATCCGGTCTTCTTTTTTAGATCCGGTTACAACGAAATCAAAGAAAAAAAGAAAAAATTACAACTTTCCTTTTACAACTTTCCTTTTGAACGAATCGCAAGATCCTGTTTTGCGGTCTCTTGCTTTGTGTGGGTTCTTTGCCTGCGCCGGGGTTTATCCGTGGACCACCGCGAGATCTAGATCCGATCAGATCTAAGCAGTATGACGGGTATTATTCCACGAAGGAAATAATAGCCGGGGAGGATTGATTCACCAAGGAAACAATCGTCCAAGTCTCGGGATCTAAGACCAAGCTTAGATCCGGAGTACGTCTGCGTAGATCTGAGATCCGGCCCTCTCGAATACCTGCCTTATTTGGTGTTGACGGTCGCCGAGCACCAGATCTGAATGAGCAAGTCCTCGAAGTCCCAAAGTTGAGATCTTTTTTAGATCTGAGTCTCCAATCCTGCAGGGCTTCGCCTCCTCCAAAATCCAACCTCTCAGAAATGAACAAGTGACCCTGCCTATTTATAGGCAGACCAAACCTAGATGATGTGCATCTATGCACAGATCTGGCGGCCACCTCAGGGTGGCCTCGTCCTTGGCGCCATTGTCTCAACCCTTAAGGTGGCTCGGTTTCGGCCGAGCCCCTCCGGGTTTTGCGTCCGTCGTTCGGTTGTTTCGGTTCTTGTATCCGCTTTCCGGTTCCGTCCGTGATTTGGTTGATTCAGACTTGACTCGTTGACCTGATTTGGCAGTAGGTCGAATTCCTGATTTGGCAGTAACTCCACTTTTGAGTTCGAGTCCGAAACCGATCTTGATTCGGTCGTGATTCGTCCGAGTCCGCTCTTGTTTGAATGACTCGTTGATTCCCCGAACCGTTGGCTTGATTCCATGCCCGGATGGATGTATTCCGTTGCTTGCGTGCGATTCGTCAACCTCGTCGCCTCGCTGGCTCGTCGGTTTGTGCCGAGCTATGCTAAGGGACCTATAAGCAATTTTATATGCCTACAACGATTAGACACAGTTGATACTAGAAATGATGAATGACTTTAAATTAATAAAATTATATATCATAAATATATTAATCTACGCGAATACACTATGATAAAAAAGAGAATAGTAAGTATAAAAGAATGAAAAAGTAAAACACAACAAAAGTAAACGAAAATAATGAATAGAGAATGAAAAAGAACAATGACACAATAAAAGGACATAATAATCTAAAAACACCATAAAATAATCTAAAAACACCATAAAATAAACACTGAAAAACAATATGCGTATACAATGTATATTGTCCATATATTATTTTATCATTTGTGGCAACATACATGTCGATAACGAAGTAAATAAACAATAAATATGCAAATGCACTATAAACAACCCGTGAGTAAATACCATATACACTCACAACGCTATTTAGAATTATCTTTCATATTAGTTATAAAAGAATAATAACTAATGATACGAGATAATGTAATAAAAACTATAAAATTAGTAACTCAAATTCGAAACCTAACAATATGAATAATTACTTGAATATCAAAATAGAAATACATTTCTCTTAGAAATAACGAAACTACGTGAACAAACTAAAATAACCTAAATAAGACAAAACTGACTGATAAGATAACTATGTACTAAAAAAATTATGAGTTGAATAAATAAAGAGTAAGAATGTAATGCATATGTAGAATATTAAAATTATGAACTTATTAATGTATATCACTAAAAATACGAACAATATATAATAATCTAGAATATAAGTAAATGATAAATGGTATGACCGAAAAAGCACACATACATAATGTAGATATGCAAAAGAATAATTAAACACAGGAAAATAATCTGAATATCAGATATGTTATGTGATGTATATGTGAAGTCTAGATCAATGCGAAACACTTAATGACATTAATTGAACAATTAAAATTATGAACTTATTAATGTATATCACTAAAAATATGAACAATATATAATAATCTAGAATATAAGTAAATGATAAATGGTATGACCGAAAAAGCACACATACATAATGTAGATATGCAAAAGAATAATTAAACACAGGAAAATAATCTGAATATCAGATATGTTATGTGATGTATATGTGAAGTCTAGATCAATGCGAAATACTTAATGACATTAATTGAACAATTAAAAATATATAAGTAATGATTTTTATTAGACTATGTTACTTGTACATTTTTAATAAAAAACATACAATATAACACTATATGTGATACCTAAAATAATGTAATAAATATATAATGCAAAAATCAATACAATCAAATGATACATAAGTCAAATCAAAGAAAACATAGTGTAAAAATAATAACACATACAATAATGACCGGTACGAGGTAAGAGAAGTTATACAAAGAGAGTGTAGTCGGGAAGTGACGAGACAAGAAACAATGGAAGTTCTGGAGTTAAAAAGTGATAAGGTAGGGACTAATACATAATTCGTCGAGATGATCGGATAAGGGCTAACTATAGTCTTATGGATGAAATATGATATGCGTCTAAATTATCTATTATATTCTCACTGGTGCGAACTCGGGACCGTGACATGCATGGGCCACTATAAAAACCTGTCATGCCTCCCTTTCCAAAATACCTGGAAATCAGAACGTGAACAAGCCCGTGACGTATTAGACTGAGGAGAAATAAGTACTAGACCTTCTACTCAATCTAATACGCTAAGCGTCAAGCAATATAAAACGAACATACAAGTCCCCGATCACAGCAGTGAGAATATAATAAACAACTCAGAATAAAATAATACACATCACAACTGAAATATCACCCCAGACATAATATTTAGGTCAACATGCCCTTATACAAACTATCCAACTGAATGCTAAAGGGATATAGAAATACATCGATCAAACGGAAATAAAAAGTGTTACAAAAGTAAACAAGGACTATCAACAACTAAAAGGAGAAACTAAGCTTCGGCTTCTTCTTCTACTATATCTACAAAGCACTCCTGCTGAGAATACTCTGGCTATGGCTAAACCTGTCCGTCCTCTAAATCTGACGTACAACCCGAGAGAATAGAAGTACGTCAGCATGCATGGCACACAACAAGATCCCACAAGGAAGAATAGAAATGGTCTAACGACCAATGCAAGAACAGTAATAATAAATAGAAGCATGTAGCTGAAATACTAACAAGCTAGATGTAATCCACCACTGGAGTATAACAATCAGAAGAATCCATAAACATCCGAATAATAAGGTCATACAACTAGATAACATTAATACTTAAAAATCTACAACACGAGACGTAGTACGTCGAGCGAAATAATTCGAACAAGGAAACCCTCACGTATATATCATATATCTTAAATTATAGATAATTAAATATTAATCTCAATCTATGTATGAAAAGAAATATAACTAGTCCACATCTCATCAGAATCCATAATCATCCATGGTGATAACATATATAAGGTGAAAATAAAGGAAATTCTAATTGTAGATATCAAACAAAGCCTACCATAGGACACACAAGCACATTATTCTTATTTTACATGTTATTTGAATTGGAGAAGAATATTTTCATATGTATAATTAGGTCCCCGTAAACCTGTCCGGGGGCCACGCCTTCAAGTCAAGTATTGGCCCTTTGGCCTATGTATATATATAACTCGCGATATCAGGAAAGCGCATGTGCCTGTTTATATACATGTTATATTCTCCGTCCTATTCCCCTTTATAAACCCCATGTTTGCCAGTTTAATTTAAGTGATCATACATGAAATATTATGTACTAGCCATGGAGTTATCATGGAATGACTTTTGTAAAACTATGATAATAACCGTGACCCATAACACGTCCGATCAAGAGTGCATCGTCTAGTCGATGCTATAATAGTAATAGTCAAAGAAACCTCATACTAGGATATCGATATCAAGGGAACTCGGAACTCCTCACATCGGGATATCGATGTCGAGGTGAGTATATCCATGCTTTGAAGCACGCTTATAAATCATATTTTAACATGAGTCATCTTCATGTACAGTCTCTCCTATTGGATAACAACTAGGTGATAAAGTAATAATTTCCATACAGTCATTCATCAAACAAATCACACGCATGTAATAACATATCATAGTCTAATCTATGCATGTAATTCATAACAGATCTAAAGTTCTAATAAATAACAATTAAAAATATAAATTCACATGTACTTATTTCATGACAAATATAAGAATTGAATAAAAATAATTGAGAATCAGAATCTTGCGTATAATTAATTTATGATAGATCTAAAATTGTATTAATTGATAAACGAGAACAGGGATCTTACCTACGAGGCCAAGAGGCCTGTGGATGAGGCGACAGTGCTACTACGGATGCGGTAAGATGGGTCGGGAGCGGGTGGAGGGCTGCGACGTTGCTGCTGCAGAGAAGATGATGGCGACAGTGGCAGTGGATCTGGGCCGAGGGGTCGGCATCGAGCTCTAGGTGCTGCGACGAGGCAACGACGAAGAGGAGTAGGGGCGAAGGATGGGGCTGCAATGTTTGAGGGGGCTCGGTGCTGTTCGCGTGGAAAACTGTGTTCTTTTTCATTGAGATAATTGTCATCTTGAATTACAAAGATCCGGTCTTTTATAGATCCAGTTACAACTAAATCAAAGAAAATAAAGAAAAAATTACAACTTTCCTCTTGTGAACAAATCACGAGCTCCTGTTTTGCGGTCGCTCGCTTTGGTGGGTTCTTTGCCTGCGCCGGGGTTAATCCGTGGACCACCGCGCGATCTAGATCCGGTCGGATCTACACGATTATGCGGGTATTATTCCACGAAGGGAATAATAGCCGGGAGGGATTAATCCACCAAGGGAATAATCGCTCGGATCTCGAGATCTAAGACCAAGCTTAGATCTGGAGTGTAGCCTCGTGTAGATCTCAGATCTGTTCTTTCTTCCTCTCGAGATCCTGCCTTTTCTGACGTGGATGGTCGCCGAGGATCAGATCTGAATGGTGCAAGTCTTCTGGTCTTCAAGCTCCGAGTTCACTCTTCAATCCGGCACCTTGAGGTGGCTCGGCCAAAGCCGATCCACCTTGAGGTGGCTCGGCTTTGGCCGAGCCCCCGCGGGCGGTGTTTTCTGACTTTTTTCGAGTCGTTTTCCGTTGGTTCCGGTTCTGTCCGTGATTCGGTTGATTGAGACTCTGATTGGTTGATCTGATTTGGCAGTAAGTTGGATTCCTGATTTGGCAGTAAATCCGCTTCTGAGTTCGAGTCCGAAATTGATCTTGATTCGATCGTGATTCGTCCGAGTCCGCTCTCGGTTGGATGACTCGTTGATTCCTCAACTCATTAGCTTGATTCTGCACGCGGGTGGATTCATTCCGTTGTTCGCGTGCGATTTGTCGATCTCGTCGCCTCGTTGGTTCGTCGGTTTGTGCCGAGCTATGCTAGGGGACCTATAAGCAATTTTATATGCCTACAGATACCCCCTCCAAAGTATTTCAGTCTCGTTCTTTTATAGAAGAGTCTGGAATACTTTGGATATGATTGCCTCCCACCTTCAGTCGGTGTAATGAGACCTTGGAATGATTTCCGTTCTTGATTCCTTCGATTCTCCAGGCTTTTCGGTGCTTTGTCGAAAGTCTGTAAGAGTTCCGGTGCTGCATTTATTGTCTGACCGTTTGTCGGAATTTTGAACTTTGAAGTCGATTCCTGATTTCTAATTTTTAGCTGACCATCGATTGTGGCGTCGAGTCTTTATGTACAACGCGTTGTCCGGCGTAGTGTGGTTGAGTTATCCTTAAGAATATTTATAAACAATATTCTCCAGGAACTTCTCAAACCAAAAATAGGGAATAGTTTATACTCATATACCTTATTGGAGTATTAAGAAGCAGTTTATACTCGTATACTTTTCGGAGTGTTGATTCTTTCATTGCAACGCATTGATAGACGTTGACCTAGGGTTACGCGTTGTCCGGCGTTGACCTTAGGGTTTTGGACGTCGTACGTTGAAATTTTTTTTTTTTGCTTGCAACGCATTGACTGGCGTTGACCTAGGGTTATGCGTTGACCGGTGTTAACCCTAGGGTTTCGAATTTTTGCTCGCAACGTGTTGACTGGCGTTGACCTAGGGTTACGCGTTGACCGGCGTTAACCTTAGGGTTTTGAACGTCGTACGTTGAATTTTTGCTCGCAACGCGTTGACTGGCGTTGACCTAGGGTTACGCGTTGACTGGTGTTGACCCTGGGGTTTTGACCGTCGTACGTTGACCTTTTGATCGCAACGCGTTGACTGGCGTTGACCTAAGGTTACGCGTTGTCCGGCGTTGACCCTGGGGTTTTGACCGTCGTACGTTGAATTTTTTGCTTGCAACGTGTTGACTGGCGTTGACCTAGGGTTACGCGTTGACCGGCGTTAACCTTAGGGTTTTGAACGTCGTACGTTGAATTTTTGCTCGCAACGCGTTGACTGGCGTTGACCTAGGGCTACGCGTTGACCGGCGTTAACCCTAGGGTTTCGAATGTCGTTGGATGCTCTGGTCACGAGACCAACTAATGAAGCTGATGCGTCAGTGACTCTCGTATTTGTAGAATTTTTGGCAAATCC
>NC_033794.1:98914225-98981389 GCF_001876935.1 Asparagus officinalis
ATCAAACTTCCATTCTATCAACCGTATCTGATCCGCAGTGGTCCATGGATAAACCCCGGCACATGCAAAGATCGCACGCAAGCAGCTGACGATAAACATAAAAGATTAACTCTTTTGAATTCATTGTAATCTTATTATTTTTATTTTTATTTTTATTTGTGTAAGTGAGTAGTCTTATAAAAGATTAACTCTTTTGAATTCATTGTAATCGATAAAAAATTGTAATGGATTCTACAAATAAACCAACTTTCACCCCAAACATTTAGTTAACTATTTATTAAATGAGGTTGGAGAATACCATCAAATACTCTCTGGTCTGGACAATGCGTCTTGCAAAATCCTATAGTCATTTGCCACACCTTCCTACCCAGCTAGGACATATGTGAAAAGTTTATTTGGAGTGTACGTAGCTAAAACATTTTGCATTACACCTTTATGCCCTCTAAAGCGTCCAACTAGGTTAGAGGGTAACATTGTGTCAATATGTGTTCCATCTATCATACAAATGCAATCCTATCAAACATTATTCAAAATATTAGATTCTCAAATTATTAAATTATACAAATCATTAACTCAAACAATGTATTTCTCTCTTACCTTGAAGTAAGGGAAATAGTTTGGATTGTTAGCAATCTCCAGTGGAATCTCATTAGGTGCGTGTTTCATGTATCGATCGCGAAGACTACTCATAGCATGTATAACTTTATTAAAGTACCTACTAACTGTTTCGTCAGATCTTATGAATTCAATCCTTATTACTCTATTTTTTGTTTTATGACACACTATGCTCATGAACATAGCGAGTTGTTTTTCAACTTGAATGTGTCTTGTGTCCTTTAAAAGACCATTATTTCACATTATATCCGCAAGTTTGAAAATGGTTTTAGGTCTCATTCTAATATAAGACCTACAACTATCACTATTTGCTTCGAAAAAATGCTTGAAGTGGGCATTTCTACAAAAAAATCCTCATTTTATCCTCTCTTGAAGCATTACAAATTGATTTGTGCCTAGCACGCATTCTCAATAAAAAATCTATTATTGTAATCACGGAAGATATAGTCATATTAGCACACATCCTCTTTATTTGTTCTTCATCCACATCATCCATCTATATTCATTACAAAGCAAAAATACTTTAAGATGTTTATGCAACAATATAGAATGACAAAAAATTGATCAACTAACTTATCAATAAAACCCTTTTATGTACCCGACATTTTGAATTATAATCATGATTGACATGATACAAACTTACTACATTGCAAGTTGGAAAATTAGCAATTAACTTTTTTTGACAGCTATCAATTTCTTCTGTTAGTTTAAGATTTGAAGGACCTAAATCCATAAGTTTTTCATGCATGGAAAAACAAGCAACAAATTTCAGCATTCTTTTCATGCATGGAGATGTGAGATTATTACAATAACTGATGCATGGAGATGTGAGATTTTAGCATTCAATTTAATTCAAAATAATTCGCAGAAATTAAAGAAATTGAGCACCATAAACAGTTCATTAAATAAAATTGAATAAATGTACAAGCCTAAGCACTATTGAACAAATTGAAGAAATTGAAAAAATTTCGGCCAAATTTCAAGCCACAAATCTGCAGAAATTAAATTGGGTTTAGGGTTTTTTACCTTAAGTCAGCGCAGAACCAAATACTCAAGAAATCCGAAGAGGAATCGATCTACAAAAACTGATTCTTCAACCAGAGAATTAAATAATCAAGAACCCCCAAATCAACCACACATATAGCATCAAGATTGAAGAAAACCGATGAAGCTCGAGCTCGAGCAAGCGGTAATGGCAAAAATATCTAAGCATGAGATGAGGAGGAAGACTAATAAGACACAAAGAGTTGTTTATCGCTGGATTTGGAGGCATGAACGAGAGGGAAGAAAACCCTTGGTTTCCCGCCCTCAATCGACCATGATTGAAGTTTTCAGCTGGGAAAATGGGTACGGGTAGGGCACCGATTCTTTAACCAGAGAACCGAATAATCAACAACTCCCAAATTAACCGCATCTCCAACATGTTGGATTTAAATCTAATTAAATCTATTTGTGGGCACATATGATTAATCTGTGTGTATTGCTATCCTTCAGGATAACCCACTAAAGTGATCAATCAATTTGGGTTAATGGATATTTAAATAAATCATGGAGTTATATGTGCAGATACCAGGTTGTAATTGTAATTTAATGATGGGCCAAATTACAAATGTACAATACCTATATATATGGGGTTATGGTCCCTTATCTAGGGTTAGTCACTCTTATTTTCTTATCCCCTGTTTGTGGAAAATTTTGTAGTAAGAAAATGATGAAAGAATTGCGTTTGATTTTATTCTCTCTAACTGCTTAGAAAAAGAATGTTTACAAATCTCTCAACTCTCGGTTATAATTGGATTTCCTGATTACAAAAGAGAAGAGAATGATCTGGATTCTCTCCTTTGTTTAATTCTGGGTTCTTCACGGTGGCGATGAGATGCCTCCCTCGATTGCTCGTGTCGAGTTTGCTTCTCGTTGACGATCCGACGTCTTGTTTCACTGGAACGTGATCTTCTCCTCACGATTTGACGTTGTGGAGAACTTGTGTGGCAAGTTTTAGAACTCTTGATGAGTTAATTGATCTTAACCATAATTGGTTAGACCAGCCAAGGATCTCTTCTTTGCTGCCAAAAAGAAGAATGAAAGATCTAGCAGACCGAACCCCTAAACTGAATTGATTTTCAGTTATTTATAGGGTATTAAGGGGTGTAACCACCTCCTTAATTCGCTCCTAAGTGGGAATAATGGGATGTAACCGTCCCTTAAATCACTCCTGAGTGGAGTTGTGATCCCCTCAGATCATGGGAAATGGTTTTGAAACTGTTCAGCTCGTGTTTGAACGAGTCAAACGCAAAATCCACGTTCTGGTGTGAATTCTGCGTTCAAACGCAGTGTCTGGAAGCTTGAACGCAGTGTCTGGAAGCTGCGTTGGCATCTTGTTGGAAGCTGCGTTTGGCGGCGGCTAGAAGCTGCGTTTGGCAGCGGATGGAAGCTGCATTTGGCGGCTTGGAAGCTGCGTTTGGCAGCGGATGGAAGCTGCATTTGGCGGCTTGGAAGCTGCGTTTGGCAGCGGATGGAAGCTGCATTTGGCGGCTTGGAGTTTGGCGGCTTGGAAGCTGCGTTGGCAGCATGTTAGAAGCTGCGTTGGCAGGATTTAAGAGCTGCGTTTGGCAGCGGATAGAAGCTGCGTTTGGCAGCGGATAAAAGCTGCGTTGGCAGGATTTAAGAGCTACGTTTGGCAGCGGATAGAAGTTGTGTTGGCAGCTTTGGAGGCTACGCTTGAGCTGCGTTCGTGGCTATGAACATGGTGCATCTTAATGCTGGTATGCAGGGAGGACTCCCACGTCTTGGTTTGAAGAGACCGTCGATTTGTAGTCTCTTTCTGTCAGAGCGTTACAAAGATCGTCGTTTTGTAATCTTTGCTTTAGCTCTTTGATATGTGAGAGTCGTCAGATTATAACTCCCGATGTTGATTGTGAAGGTTGTTGATTAGAGCTTTCATCAGTTGTTGTGAAGGTCGTCAGATTGTAACTTTCATCGATCTACGTGAAAGTCTTCAAATTGTAGCCTTCTGGAAGTCGTCAGATTGTAACTTCCATCATCGGTGTTTGATGGGGAATCAGCTATCTATTGTGATTTTTAAACAGCCTACATCCCCATCTAAAGAGATCCAAAAGGGAGAAACCCTAAGGTTAGAAGATCATCAAAACCCTAATGAGGTTTTCCTCAATGGATTCAGGTATATGCTTCCGCACCTTTTGATTCTTATTAATCTCTTTGAATTAATTATGGCTTTATGATTTAGATCTCAAATATTCAGATCTAACACAACATCCAAGATTGAAGAAAACCAATGATGCTCGAGCTCGAGCAAGCGGTAATGACGAAAAGACCTGAGCACGAGATCAGGAGGAAGCGGTAAAAGGCACGAAGGAGTTGTTCATCGTTGGATTTGGGGGCGGGAACGAGAGGGAAGAAACCCTAGATTTTCCACCCTCAATTCACCGCGAGAAAAGTTTTCGGCTGGGAAAATAGGTACGGAGAGGGGATAAATTGTTTTAAAAAGAAGGGTGTAAGATTTCGGGGTGATTTCAGACTATTTTGAGAGGAATTTGATTTTCATAAACTGGGGTACTTTTTTGTACGTTAGAAAAAACTTTTCTGTAAATTTTTCTTTTGAACCAAACACAATTTATAGAAATCAACAGAAAATTTTTATTTACAGAAATATTATTGTCGGGTCTTTTCTATAAACTTTTCTATAAAAATAGCCAACCAAACACCCCGTTATTATATAGAAGGGAAAAGAAAACATTACAAACAGTTGATTTTCATAACATTTACAGGTCAAGAAATCATTTTCTGTCTTTTGCAGTTTACGCTATTTGTGGCTTCAATAGTCATATCGCCATATTTGCTGATTGGATCGTTGAGGCCTCAATCTGTTGTGCGTGGTGCGGATTGAATTCAACCGTTTGAACTGGAAAATTAAGAGAAGCAAACAGGAAAACTTTATTGGATTAATTTAGAGTAGCGGTATTTTGTGCAATTTTGTGCACAGAATACTTTTAAGAGAAGCAAACATGTTGATATATTTTAACTGAATACAAAACTTGAAGCTTTTGACTATTGACAAGAATGAGAATGCATTTTCAACTGGTCGAATTTTAGCATTGCAAACAGTTGAGGAATTAGATTTGGTAAAGCCTACAGCTTCGGTGCTCCATGAAGAATTGTTGGAGCATCAGTGGCATATCTGTAAATAAATTCCTTAAAAATAGCTCTCACGTTTTTAGATAGACTAGTTTTTATGCACGTGCAATGCACGTGGTTAAATATCAAAAAAATATTGTTTTTTATTTATTTCATTACTTTAAATAAGTAAGATTTATCTTGAGTTCAAATATGTATTATTGAATTATAAGATTTATTAGTATTTTATTTAAATATTAAAAAAATAAATGTAAAGGAATTTAAGCTAAACTTGGATGAATATACGTATCTGGCATATTGTAATTGTTATTATGAATTTTAGTTATAGTAATGTAGAAAATATTTTTAAAATGTAAGTTATTTCAAATATTTTTTGACTTAAAAAGCTAAGATCATTGTTTGATTTACTGCAAACTTGTAAATTATTTTTGTTCTAAAAATTTTTAATTGATCACTACCACTAACACTTAACAGGAACTTAATTAAAGTATGAAAGTAAATATTGATCAAATTTGGTCCCTTATTCAACATGGCAACAATCTCAACAAGTAATAATTAGTAAGCCAAGGTTTTTTTTTTTTTTGAAAACAATGAATATTGAGGTTTGTGACAACCCCAAGCAAATTCATCACAATAGTAATTCTTTGCCAATTGGTTAAAGAGATCACCTTTATATCATAAATGATTGATCACATGTTGCGCTATCCATAGACAATACTAAAATATAGTAAAATGGTTAAATATCAAAGTGTAATTTTATGTGATGTAAACAATCACATAAGCATACAAAACTACTAATAACTCTACATGAAAATGCCTTATAAAAATTCCTAATTGTAATCAAAAAATAAGTTGTTATATAAAATGATTAAAAAATATTGTTCTTGAAAATTTCTAATTGAACCAAGATCAATCTTTCTCCACATTTATCTTTTTTTCTGGGCAACTCTAGAGTAGCATCTTCATCATCTACGTCGATTGTAATATCAGCCTGGAGTTGAATTTCTTGTGCTATTATATTGTCTTCGCCTCGTTCATCTTTTATCTTTTCATCTAACTTCACCAGGAATCATCTAACTTCACCAGGAATTTGAATGTTTTTCCGATGTTCAAAACAAATTTTTAGAAATATGGACTCTGATTATTTTTCTGTTGCAATGAGAACAAATGTTATAGTAATACTTATGAATTTGTTTATTTTCTAATTTATTACTTGAATAGAGTTAGGAATTACCTCTTTCTTTTCTGTAATGAATGTTTTTGCTTTGCATCCAATAAGAGTTTCTGCTGCGTCAAAGAGTGTTACTCTTGCATTATCCGTGCCATTTTCCACGAGAATCTTAACTAAGTACCTGTATTTTTCATTGTTAATTTCTAAAGACAATTAGTATTGTATTTTAATATGTTCATGGCATTAAAAAAGATATATTACTTAACCTTGGTACTAGGTCATCAATGATTCTGCGGCATTTGTCATTCAGACACTCTTTACTAACATCTTTATCAACCTTCTTGTCACAGCCTTTGTAAGCATAGAACCATGGCTCGAGCCTATTTAAAATAGTAGTTATCTTTGCCTTAAATGTGCAATACCGTGCATGTATATTAACAAAGTTTAGTTAGATTTAAATTTGTAGATAAGAATATGTATATAATATTGTACCTGTATCGAATTCTGTGACTTATGCATAATATCACCAATATGAATTCCTTGGCATTTTTAAAAAGCGTCGATGGAGATCCTTTTGCTTTTGCAGATTCTTCCAATTGAAACCTGCATATTAGATTAAAATATAATAATATTTCATTATTGGGTTATATGAAAGTATGCTTGTTCTGCTTACCATTCCCTTAATTCGCTAGCTAGTTCTATTTTTGGGTTGATACATAATATTGAAATAATTTGCGACGATATGCTTGTATCTCCTGCAAAAATGAGAAAATTATAGGAGTAATTTTATGTTTAGTTATCTTTAATAAGAATTTTAGCAATAATTTATGTACCTTGATATATAAAGATTTTAAAATCTGATAATGCTATTACAGGCTTATATTTGATTTCTGCTTCAAGAATTGATCCTTCATTTGTAGCCAAATCTCCAAATAAAGTTGCACGCATTGGCATTCCACTGCATATGAAAAAGAAAGAACGTTAATATTTTTTTCTCTTATGATATTGGAAATAAGTAACATGAATATACCTTATATCCATAAGCGTGATTTCCCTCCTAGTGTCTGGTTTGTTGTGTCTTGTAATATAGTTGATCGCCGGCTTAACATTAGTTGTTATTGCAAGAATATCTGCAAGTGATTTGATAAAAAGATTATGATTTTGTAGATTAAATTTTGTATTGAAGATTTAAGTAAGAAATTTGTAAGTACTTACTAATTTTTGTTGCATCTTTCATGAAAAATGTTTCTTCAAATTGGACAATGTTGTTAAATATGTTCTCAAAGTGGAATCATGTTGGTGCTTCTTTGATCGATACGTTTTTTGTTAGTACTAATTCAAGTGACTTGTGGATACTTGGAAAAGCTGGGTTTATTCCTTTCACTTCTCCATTTGAAATAAAAATAATTTGAATTTTTTGAAGCATATCTATAAACTTTTCGATAGTCTCTCCGTACATTACTGCTTGTATTTTGTTACCCTGTAAATATTATTAACACCAGAGATCAATTTATGAAAAATATAATTAATTAATATTAATCTATATATTATATGTAAACAGGGAAACATCATAAAAAGCCATTCTGATAGTTATCGGGTGTTTGGATTGGTCTGAAATTTCTGTAGATACATATTTATCATACTGATCTGATGATGTGATCTTGTGATCTCCAATAAGAATTATTAATATATGTGCATGTGGTAGCCCACTTTTTTGAAACTCAATCACATGAACATATGCTACAACTTTCCCAAAGATCTCCTTCTTAAATAGTTGATCTTTCAAGTCTTGGAGCTTTGCTCGAAATATCCTTGAGGTTAGGTCTGGCCTGTCATTATGGCTTTGGCCTGGATGTAGTTGCTCAATGATCTCTTCCCATTCTGGATTACATGTCATTGTTATAAAAAGATCTGGCTTTCCAAATCGTTGTACTAATGACATTGCATCAAGGTATCTGCGACGCATGTCTCTAGGACCACCTATGAATGATGATGGAAGAACTATTCTTTTGCCCACTTGGCTTGCATTTGCTTCGTCGGCAGCTACACTATCGACAATGCCTTGGAATAACTCTGCTCTGATTTCTGATTGTTTATTTCTAAAGTAATCAAGCCTTATTGTTTCAAGCTTTATATACATATCAACAACATATTGATGGAATAAACGACCTGTTGATGTAAGTATAAAATATTATTGAGTGTCTCTTATCTGGAGCTTATGACAATAATAATCTCGGCATGAAACTTTTCCGGGTTTTGGTGCCTTGACGCCTGTAAATTTAGGTGTTAATCTATATTCATATATAATAATATTACTTAGAAATGTGAATTAAATTTTACCTTCACTTTCTCGGTTAAATATGTCTTCTGCAGATGTGAAGGTAGGTGGAGATATTGAAGTTGGTATTATAGTTCTTTGTTGATTATCAGCTCTGATATCCCTTTTATCCCTTCTTTTAATATTTTGATGCCATCCAACCTCTCCATTAGGAAAGAGTAAGGGATACTGCAGTGGATCATAACAGCCAAAATAGTATTTCACTTGATGTCTTCCTCCTGAGTGTGTATGGATAATAATCTATCTCTCAAATGATGCATTGTCATTATTTCCTTCAACCCAGATTGCAGCCACCTGATCTGCTGTTGGTGAGTTGTAAACATGTTGATCTAGTGCAACATCACTATTTATTAGTATCTTTAATTCTTCAAAAGATTGATAATCATTCAATTTGTGAAGGAACTTTGCATATGGGTTTCCTTGTAATATATCCATCAAGCTCTTAGTTGTAATTTCACTCATATTTTCATTGTGTAGAATTCCCAATCGATTTTGCAACTCATTCTCTGTATCATAGAAGTAAAGCTGAAAGTATGAAACTCATTCTCTGTATCATAGAAGTAAAGCTGAAAGTATGAAGGCTTATTTTCCTTTGGAATTAGAGCTGGGAGATTATGATATATTTGTCAAGTAAAGCTGAAAGTATGAAGGCTTATTTTCCTTTGGAATTAGAGCTGGGAGATTATGATATATTTGTCATTGAGCTCTAAATGTGAAAACTTCTTTTCTATTTGATGCGATCTCTTTATCAAATCTTGCCCCAAACGATGTGAATGAGAAAATATTGTTGTACATTCTGGTGTGGTTTCGGAACTCAATTGCCTCTGGTGTTTGCATTGTATAAAAGACAAATAATTTATTTGGAATATTCACATCTGCTAGGTGGATTTCACCGTTATGACAACAAAATGTTGGAGGCTCATGTTCAAACTTTTTGGATCCACAATATGCACAAGACTTTGGAGTGCGTAGCTTATATAGTAAAGAACATACCGGTTCATGAAGAATTTGCCCTAGAACAAATATAAATATTTAATAAACTAATATATAATGTTATATGGCTCTTTCAATAAACTATAAAGTATATGTACACCAACCTTCATGCTCATAGGCCAGTAGAAGGGCTCCACAAAATAGGTCAACTTTATATTGTCGTTTGCCATTAATAGTATTACCAGAAGAGTCATTACTGTGTCGCTTTCTCTTATTATCTGTAATTCTCTGAATGTAAGATTTCTTTTGCTCATCACTCAACCGAGAATATTTAGTCTTTTTAATTCTGGGTATTGGAGTGTTCTCTTCTGTTTAAAAAATGTTCATGTAGTATTATAAATACATACACATATACTAATATAATAATATATGAATAATTTATTATTAAGTTTAATGCAAACCTTGGCTTGAAGCCATTTTAGGCGAGAAAGTGTTGTATAGTAGTTATGATATCCAAAAACCAGAGAATAAATTTCTACAAAGGAAAATCATATGTCATATTACTATTAATTTATGAATATATATGAGCAATTTAGATAGTTGGACAAATTAGTGAAAATTTTCATAAAAATTCAAAAGTAAACAATCAACTATAATCATTATCACAATAATAAAAAAAATATTGATATTCTACACTAACCTGATACTCGTAATTATGGAATAAATCTTGAGTACAAAATTGGAATTGAGATGATATTATCTTATAGGTAAAAAAATATGTGTCAGAAAATGAAAAACAAAATGAAAATTATATCAACAACAATAGGGGACAAAAATATACTTAAAAATTATAATTCACCTTAATCAAGGGAGTTTAGAATAAATTAGTCAACTATTCTTTCTAAACAATAATGTTGATGGTACTTAGTAAGTAATCAAACAACATGCATTTTTTTAACAATCGTAATAAATTAGATTATATCCAAGAAAAAAGCGGATTTAAAATTAAGAAGAGCTTAGAATTAGTCAACTATTCTTATATTACTTATTCTCGAAATACTATTCTTATATTAATTAAGAAGAGCTTAGAATTAGTTTAATGGAAATTAAATAATCTTATATTACTTATTCTTATATGTTACCTTAATCAAGGGAGTTTAGAATAAATTAGTCAACTATTCTTTCTAAAAAATAATTTTCTAAATGTTTCCTTGCAAACAAAGTGGGTTTTATCTTGCATGCGCGCTTCAAGATTGATTATGGGATTATATGAAAAGTTTGATTTGATTCCAATTAGACAATGATATATCGCATTACGAGAGTTCAAACGAAGTGGGCATACACTTAATATAAAGTGCAAAATATTCGCTTTGCAGATAACATAAAACTATAAACTGCAGATAACATATTGGAATACACTTAATAAACGAAGTGGGCATACACTTAATATAAAGGGCAAAGTATTTCCATTAAACTATAAGCTATCTAATTAAATAGGCTGCTATTGGAATTCAATTTAAAAGCGAATTCTCGAATTTTGCAGATAACATATTCTTTGTTAATTCATATTACGTTTTTTTCTCTATATCTAATTAAATAATTGTCCTTTAGTTGACAATATTTTGCACAGTTTTTAATAGAATATGTTCATCTGAGCAAATCTGACTTGGTCTAAATCTAAAGATTGATTATGCATCTGATATTAACAGAATAACTGCTCAAATTCATTGCCTAAGATGATACCTACTAAACGAATCACTGTCTAGTTAATCAAATAAAATATATAATCAAATAAAATATATAATCAAATAAATTTAAATTAAAATAATATCAAATTACATGAAGATTTACCTTGATAGATGGGAGAACCTACAACAATCAAATCCTTAATCTTTTAATTTCTGCATGAAAATTGAAGAAAATTTTTTAAAAAAATATCAATTGCCATAAAAAGTAATTGCAGTGTAAAACAAGTATCACCATTAAATCAAATACACAATATTTCTAAATAATAATCAGAATCATGAAAATAAAAAAGAAACATACATGTTGAAGGAGATGAAGTTTACTATAAAAATTATGTAATTTCTTGGTTTATATATAGGTATGTAGTATTGCATGTGATAGAATAATAGTCATAATTAGAGTTTTATTAGGATTTGAATTGTGTCATTAATTTGTGTAAACAAGACAATCATAAGTTTATCTTTAAGAAATATCAGAAAATGAAATCAATACAAAGTGCTTATTATCAATGTACGCGCGTGCTGCTATTTATTATCATAAGTGGATTTGTTATTAGAATAACAAATCATGCTCATGCGGATAACAAATCAGAAGTCAAGTGAATTGTGATTGGATTTGTTATCAATTGTTAATTCATATTACGTTTTTCTCTATATCTAATTAAATAATTGTCCTTTAGTTGACAATATTTTGCACAGTTTTTTAATAGAATATGTTCATCTAAGCAAATCTGACTTGGTCTAAATCTAAAGATTGATTATGCATTTGATATTAACAGAATAACTGCTCAAATTCATTGCCTAAGATGATACATACTAAACGAATCACTGTCTAGTTAATCAAATAAAATATATAATCAAATAAATTTAAATTAAAATAATATCAAATTACATGAAGATTTACCTTGATAGATGGGAGAACCTGCAACAATCAAATCCTTAATCTTTTAATTTCTGCATGAAAATTGAAGAAATTTTAAAAAAAAATATCAATTGCCATAAAAAGTAACTGCTGTGTAAAACAAGTATCACCATTAAATCAAATACACAAAATTTCTAAATAATAATCAGAATCATGAAAATAAAAAAGAAACATACATATTGAAGGAGATGAAGTTTACTATAAAAATTGTGTAATTTCTTGGTTTATATATAAGCATGTGGTATTGCATGTGATAGAATAATAGTCATAATTAGAGTTTTTATTAGGATTTGAATTGTGTCATTAATTTGTGTAAACAAGACAATCATAAGTTTATCTTTAAGAAATTTTATTAGGATTTGAATTGTGTCATTAATTTGTGTAAACAAGACAATCATAAGTTTATCTTTAAGAAATATCAGAAAATGAAATCAATACAAAGTGCTTATTATCAATGTACGCGCGTGCTGCTATTTATTATCATAAGTGGATTTGTTATCAGAATAACAAATCATGCTCATGCAGATAACAAATCAGAAGTCAAGTGAATTGTGATTGGATTTGTTATCAATTGGGGTATAAAAATTAGAATTTGATTATAGATAGGTAGTTCAAACTTTATAGGGGTATATTTGTCTAAAAAAAGATTTTTCCTAACTCGTGCTTTTAAAGGGAGTATGATCGTGCTTTTAAAGGGAGTATGATAGATTTAGCGGTTAGGAGGTGTTCCACACCCAAAATTGTAATTAACTAAGGTTAAAAGGTTATTTTAGGAAACACAATTTAGGAGAGAAACCGAATTTATGATTTGTTAAAGTTCTCCAACTAACTAATTTCGATTTAGCACAATCCGTGGTTTTGCTCTTGTGCTTTCAACTAGAATTTTGCTTCCTTTTCTTCACGTGCTGAACTCATAGATAGAAAAAATTCAGCAAAACTTTCAATTTTTATCATATTAGATCCTAAATTTTTCTTAATTTTATATCAGACCCTCAATCTTCACATTTCTAATTTATACACGCTAACTCTATTAACTTGTTTTAATCGTTAACAAATTAAGAATATTTATACGAAACCTCTATTGCAAATGTGGTGGCTGAGTCGCCAAATTACACAATAACACATATATATGTTCTCTTGCAATAATTTAGAAAGATTTGAAAATGTAAAAGGAAAAGGATAAATATTGCTTTGTTTGGCTTCAATTTTAAGCTCGAAACTCTGGTTACTAGCACCGAGTTTTAAGCCTCTCGTAATGCGATGCACCGAGTGTTGTTCGCTCTAGGTAGATGGCAGGAAAAAAAATTAGAGGGAGAGCCAAGAGGGTGCAAATGAGAAAGGAAAGAAGCAATTTCCTTTAGGATAGAAAGCAATTAGAAGAGAATTTTGAAAGACTAAAATACATTTTTCTTATTTTAGCTCATTTGTTATTTTTGTCAATTTAAAAATTAAAAAAAGCCTATTTTTGGAGCACCGAAGCAAACCAGATAATATATGTTCTAGATATTTGACTTAGCAAATTCCTTGCTGACCATTTCTCTGTAACAGTTTCTTTTTCATTCACGTGATATATTCTTCTTGTTGATGAAGGATTTGTACAAAGCTCACATAGAGCCATAGTTGGAGAATATATATAATTCTTACTGGAGAGTTGTTATTGTATAAACACTCATAGAGCAATCCAAAGAAATCAGTTCTAAAGCAAGATTTGTGGGGAACGGTGAAGTTTTGAACCTGAAGCTATGGGATCAACTGGTCCTAAAGGGGAAAGAATGAAGAAATCCATGGAGGAGATTCTCAGAGATCCAAATCTCAAAAATCAGATGAATCCTCAATCGATTGGATATAGATCTCACAATCTCTGTAAGTCCTCTTCATCTTGTGATGATCTGAACAAATCCAGTAGATCTTCTTGGGCTGATGATGAAATTCTTGAGATTGATTCAGTAGATTAGTTTTTCTCAAAATCTCCTGTTTTAGATTCAACTGTTTCTTTAAATTCTGTTAGGAAATTAGCTGAAAAGGATGTTTGCATTGATTCTGATTTCCCTCCTCTTCCAAATGCTAAACCTGTGAAAGAGATCCCCCTGATTCAAATGATTCTGTAAGATTTGAGGAGGAAGAATGGAAGGAAGGAGAATCAATGTGGGAATTTTCACTTATTGGACAGATTATAGGCCTAAATGCCAAATTTAAATCAATGGAGACATTTGTTAAGAAAGCTTGGGCTCCAATAGCCAATCCTGAGGTTTTCCTGCTTAAGTCTGGATTATATCTGTTTAAATTCAATAATAAGGAGGAGATCAATGGAATAATTGAAAATGGCCCCTGGTTTTTCGGGTCAAGGCCTATCTTGCTAAAGCACTGGACAAATGAGGAAGAGCTAGAGAAGAATTGTGATAATATATATCCTATGTGGATACAATTGCCAAGTTTAAGACTCAATTTGTGGAATGCTAAGTGCATAAGCAAAATAGCTAGTGTCATTGGTAAACCAATAACTACTGATAAACTCACAGCCAGCAGACAAAGGTTAGCCTATGCAAGAGTTTTAGTTGAGGTTAAAATGCCTTCACAACTTCCTGAGCACATCACTATTCAAGGGCCAAATGGAAAAACAATTGATCAAAAGGTTCATTATGAGTTTAAGCCTAGATGGTGTGATTATTGCAAACAAGTTGGGCATGAAACTAGTTTCTGCAAAAGAAAGCCTAGGACTCAAAAGTTATGGATTCCTAAACATACTACTCATATCTCAGTTCAAGATCCACCTGGTGATTCACTTCAGACACATACCCCTGGAAATGTTGCAGGAAATCAGATACCTGTTCAAAGTCAAACTTCCCAGCAAGTTCAGTTAGGAAAATAGGTGGAAATGGAAGCAAGAACCTCAGACAATTCAGTACATGTTGTACATGTTGAGGTTAATGCTAATAGAAAGAAATCCCCAAATGTTCATACTCAGCAACCTGATTCTGTAGACTCTGGAAGTGTTGTGCATGTTGTGCACGTTTCTGGAAAGAATGCTAGCAACAATAAAACCCCCACTGGAAACTCTTGGATGCTGATGCAAAGAAGTAAAAATAAAAAGTCTATCCCCATTAACTCTTTTACCCCCTTGGCAAATATGGTGGATGAACTGGATCCATTTACAATGGATAGGGGGGAGGAAAATTGATGAATCTATCAATTTGGAATATAAGGGGTATGAACAAATCCCCTAAACAGCATCTAGTCAAGCAGCATATAAAGCAGTATCATCTTCCTTTTTTAGCTCTCCTTGAGACAAAAATCAAAGAATCAAATATTTCAGTCATTTCAAGAAAAATTGTGGCAGGCTGGAAAAGTGTTTCTAATGCAACAAACAATGTCAAAGCCAGAATTCTGATTTTATGGGACCCCAGTATACTGAGCATTCAAAATATGATAATCAATCCTCAACATATTACATGTACAGTTAAGTCATTTGATAATAGAGTTGATTGTATAATATCAGCAATATATGCCTACAATAGGAGGGGACTATGGACTGAACTATATCATATTCAGCAATCCATTGGAAATGTGCCTTGGATACTCAGTGGGGACTTTAATACTATGATCAATGATGAAGAGAAAACTGGGGGTATCAAGCTTACAGATACAGATACAAGGGACTTCAATGCTTTTATAGAGGATTGTCATCTCCTGCATCTCAAAACTGTAGGGAATTTTTTTACATGGTCAAACAAACAAGACTGTGACACTAGGGTCTGGTGTAGACTAGATAGGACTCTTGTGAATAACACATGGATTCAAAAATACAATTCTAGTCATGTTGAGTATATGCCTCCAAGCTTATCTGATCATTGCCCAGCTTTAATATCAATTTATGATGAAGGTAGGCATGGCAAGAAACCCTTCAGGTTCTTCAAAATGTGGATTAACCATAGCAATTACCTGCCTACAGTATCTTCAATTTGGCAAAAACAAGTGAAAGGCTGCAAAATGTACTCAGTATTTCTCAAGCTCAAAAATCTGAGGGAGGTTCTGAAAGACCTTAACAGAAATCATTTTGGAAATATAAGTGAACAGGTATGTAGAGCAAAAAATGCACTAGAGGAGGTCCATCAAAAACTCCAAGTTGATCCCTTCAACCATGCTCTCATTAATCAGGAAAAAGAATGTCTATCAGTATACAACAAACTCCTGACTTGTGAAATCTCTTTTCTCTAACAAAAAGCTAAAATCCAATGGAGTGTCAAGGGAGATAGAAACACAAGCTATTTCCACTCAATTATCAAGTCCAATAGGCATCATAACAGGGTCCTAGTTCTAAACAACAGCCTGGGTGGGAAAATCACAGAAGAGGAGGAAATTGTTAAGGAAATCATTTCCTACTATAAAAACCTCATGGGCACAGCCATCCCAACATCAGATCCAAGTACTGATATTATTCAGAATGGTCCATGTCTGGGAGAAAATCACATCAGACTTCTAATCAAATGAAGAGATAAGGAATGCAGTGTTCTCCATCCCAGACAACAAATCCCCAGGCCCTGATGGATATGGATCTTCTTTCTTCAAATCCTCCTGGAATGTTATTGGAGGTGAAGTTACTCATGCTATTCAAGATTTTTTCCAAAATGGTAAACTACTGGGTGCTATCAACTCTACATCCATCACTCTTATACCCAAGGTACATTGCCCAAACACTCCTGCTGACTTTCGGCCAATTTAACTCTACATCCATCACTCTTATACCCAAGGTACATTGCCCAAACACTCCTGCTGACTTTCGGCCAATTTCTTGCTGTAACTGTCTTTATAAAGTGAACTCCTGCTGACTTTCGGCCAATTTCTTGCTGTAACTGTCTTTATAAAGTGATATCAAAAATTCTGGCAGCTAGAATCCAATCAGTGATGGGGTATCTAATTAGCAATGCCCAGAATGCTTTTGTCAAAGGTAGGAATATAACCAGTAATATCCTTTTAGCTCATGAATTGGTGAAAAACTATGGCCAAAAACACATATCTCCAAGGGTCATGATAAATATAGACATTAGGAAAGCTTTTGATACCATTAGTTGGAAATTCATTGAAGCTATGCTAAAGGGCTTGGGTTTCCCCAAAATAATGACTGAAAGGATCATAACTTGTATATCTTCTCCTAAGTATTCTATATCTTTCAATGGATCACTACATGGCTATTTCAAAGAAGAAAGAGGTCTTAGACAAGGAGATCCCCTCTCCCCCTACCTGTTCATATTGGGTATGGAATATCTTTCAAGGAATCTGGATCTATTAAAACTGGACAGGGACTTCAATTATCATCCAAAGTGTGGTAAGCTCAAGATTACACATTTGATATTCGCTGATGATCTACTGTTATTCTGCAAAGGCAATCTTAAATCTATTCAGAAGCTTTATCAGTGCATTACTCATTTCAGTGAGGTCTCTGGCCTTGATGCTAATCCTAGCAAAAGTGCAGTATTCTTTGGGGGGGTTTCTGAACCAATCAAAGAAGATATTAAAAACTATCTTAATTTTTCTGAGGGATCTCTCCCTATCAGATATCTGGGAGTTCCTTTGGTATGCAGGAGACTTTCTCTACAGGAATGTAATCCCCTATTCACTAGGATCTCAAACCAATTCCAGAAATGGCTAATTGTCAAAAATCTGTCATATGCAGGAAGAATACAGATTATTAAGAGCATTATCCTTGGCATTCAAATATATTGGACTTCATGCTATATTCTGCCAGTCAAGGTGCTACGAAAAGTGGATGAACTGTGCAGAGATTTTCTGTGGGGGAAAAAAGATCAAATCCGCAAGATTCCATTGATATCATGGAGTAAAACATGTACAAGTATGATACAAGGAGTCCTGGAGATTTTCTCTTCAATTATCTGGAACTATTCATCAGCTATGAAGTGTTGGCCTTCTTGTTTTGATGATGTTTAACAAACAATTTATTACTAATGTTGTTTGTCTAGTGTTTGTGTATTCCTATGTTTTGTAGACAAACAACGTTGTTAGAGGATGGATGGATTGCGCCATAACGATCATATCCAAAGGAGGTTGGCGGAATGTCGGTGAAGCTTATGCAATTCAAGTTCAAGATCCAAGTTCAGCTTCATCCGCGAGATTACCAAGTCAAGCTTATTGAAGACCAATCAAGCTTGGGTAAATTAGTTTTAGGTTTTATATTATGTGTGTTAGTACTTTAAGCTCAATCATATACACACATACACGCTTTGGTTTTGGTTTTGTATATATACAGTTATATATATATACATATATGTTTTTGGTTTAATAATTTTCGAGTTTATATATGAAACAAATGAATAAAATTGGAAAATACTATTTTGTTTCATGTTTATATGCCTATATATGATTTCACCTTTAACAAGCTTATATTTAATGAAATCATATTTAGTGTTTTGAATATATTGCATAGAATATGCAAATTTATGAAAATATTGTATTTCTAGATTATAGACTTCATAACAACATGTTATATCTTTTATCAAGTCTATACAATCATTTCATAAGGTTTCAAAATGTTGTTTAAGTCAAAATATCAAAATATCAATTTTCAGGTTTTCATGTTTTGGACTATTTTGTAAAATGATGATATTTTTCATTTGGGAAGTCCTTTTTCGAAACCAGTCGTTGTAGCATGTTTATTATCATGTCTACAATCATTCCCCAAAGTTTTACATTTTTTGGAATTTATTTGATATTTTTAAACAGCATTTTAAAATCAGCAAAACAGTTTTCAAAAATAGATTTTCATGTATCAGATTTCGGTCGAAGCCGATCCGAGTCGACTGGGCTCCATATTTTTTAGCCGTCACTGCTCCAGAGAGTTTGTCGGTCGACCGCACCGGTCGACCGACGAAGTCTCTGCTTGTTTCTTTGTTTTTCAGACCTGCTCGCGGTCGACCGGATTTTCCGTCGGTCGACCGAATTCTTTCTTTCGGTCGACCGAATGTTTTGTCGGTCGACCGCCAATAGATCCGTTAGACACTAACGGCTATTTTTTTGAGCTATCTTCTGGGGACTTTTCTGTCATTTGTTTTGGGGTTTTGGCTGAGCTTTTTAGAGGGTATAAATACCCCATTGCTGATCTTTTTGTTTGACAACTGAAAAGAAGTTTTTAAGAGGTTTACAAGTTTTTGTTTAAGGGTTTAGTGTTTGTTTAAAAAGCTTTTAAGCATTTACAAGAGTTTGGTTTGTGGAGCAAATTTCACAAGAGCAAGTGGAGATCATCCTTGGTGTTTGAGCATTCATTCTTCTCCCTCTCTCTTGTCATTCATTGGAGAAGTTTTCTAAACTCAATCTAGCTTTACATTTTATTGTTTGATTATCATTTTATTAAGCTAGTGTTTATATTGAGTTTAGTTGATTTTATTTATCTCTTTGTACACACACAACCATTGAGCTTATTGTATTTACATACATTATATAATTGGGTTGTGGGATTGTGTGACATTGAGTTGAGCCTAATTGAGTTCTCACCTTGTTAGAGAGAACAATCATTTGCTATATTGTGCTTAATTGTTAAATCACTTTGTAATACGGGAGAGGTTGTAACCGAGCACTTGAGGAGGAGGACACGGGCTAGGACCAACACTTAGTGTGTGAGGTGTGATTGCATAGTGATTGTATTGTGAGGTGTAAACATTGTTCGGGTGAACGTAGAAAACCCGGTTGTGATAGTGGAGATCTCCTCGAGGTGAGGAGCGGAGACGTAGGTCGTGGGGACCGAACTCCGTGATCATATCGTTTGTTTGTGATTGCATTGGCGCACTTACTTTTATGTTCATATCTTATATCGCCTTTGTATATTGCTTGTTGATTATATTGCCCACTTTAATTAGTTTTAATTGGTATTTAATCGGATTAGATTAGCATAAGACCCTAATCACCCCCCCTCTAGGGTCTAACAATTGGTATCAGAGCTTGGTGCTCTTTGATTTAAAGGTCTAACCGCCTTGAGTTAAAGATCCAAGTTATCTTATTTGTGCTAATCTAGTTATGATTACTTTTGTCTTGCTTGCATATTTTCATATATATATCATGAATATAAATGTATTTCGTTTAGGCTATGAATCAAATGTTGCTCCTAAATTCATTAATTTTCCCTATGCACAATGGGCTTCTAGATTTAAACTATTTGTTGAATCTAGAAATATCGACTTATGGAAAATTATTAATTGTGCTTATATTGTGCCCACATTGGAGAAATCTAAGTGGAGCAATCATGATAATAAAATGTTTAATATGAACAAGCTTTTGTTAGAATATTTGCTTCAATGAATAAGCTTTTGTTAGAATTTTTGCTTAATGCTTTTGACTCATCATTTTCTAACAAATTTGTTCATTTTGATAGTGCTTACAAACTTTGGAAATTTATTGAAGCACATCAAGGGGACTTGGAGGCAATCCGACAAGCTTTGGAGGATTCTTCTTCAAGTTCATGTGGAGCATCATGCACACGGCCACAAGAGGATAACTATTGTGTAGTAAGCGATTCCGATTCCGATAATGATTTATCTATTGATGAACCCGCTTGTGCATATGAAAGATTATCCAAGCATATTAGTTTAAAATCCGATCATGAGTCGCTAGCTTCCAAACTTGATATTGTTGTTAAAGAGAATGCTATTTTGAAAGAAAACAATGAGTTATTAAGTTTGGAAAATAATAACATGTCTTCATCTATTGCTAGCTTAACTCATGCTAAGAATGATACCATGATAGAAGTAGAAATAATTAGAAATGAGTTTAATTCATTTAAATATGATCATGTTTCATTAACTTCTACTTCCAATGCTTGTATGCCTAAAAATGAGTTGGATCATGTTAAAGAACGCATATCATCTTTAGATTCAATCCTTAAAACATGCATTGTAGATAATAAGAAACTTATGGACTTGGGTGCAAAGTCTCGTACTACTACTTCTAAACCCGTACACTTTGCACACTTGTATAGTAAAACTTATAAATGCTCCATTTGTGGCCGAAAAGGCCATTTAGCTAAGTTTTGCTATGATGCACAAAAACATAAGAATATTAATTCTTCTTGTGCATCTCATAAGGCTTCTTCTTCATCACATGTACACACACATGCACCCATTGTTCATCATAAGCGCATGCTCATGTGTATTCATGTGATCTTTGTGGTCGTTTTGGTCATTTGGCCAAATATTGTTTTGATTTGAAAAATAAATCTCATTTGCCAAATATTTCTAGTAGACCACATGTTTATAAATGTAATGTTTGTGGTAAACATGGCCACCTAGGAAAGTTTTGTTTTGATAATATTTCACATTTGCAAAAAGCTTTCAATAATCTATCCTTATTTGCAAATGTTTCATGTGCACCTTGTAATGGTCAACATAAGCAAATGGTTCCTTTCCATTGTACATATTGCAATCGGAATGGTCATTTGAGTGATTATTGCTATGACCGACCCCGTGCACCACATATGCCCAAGAGGGTTCATAACCCTAGGGATTTGAGCTTCATTGATAGGGGTCATGTCCCTAAATCTTTTGGTACCAAGAATACTTGGGCACCAAAACAAATTTGATTTTTAAAACCAAGTACTTTAGTGCTTTTCTTTTTTTCTTTTCTTGGTTTTGAAAATTATATCTTTAAAATCTTTTAGTTATGAAAACAATTTTTCTTATATCAAAATCTTTTGTTTTCATGATTTTTTTTTTTGATGAGAGGACTATGTTTATATAACCCTCCGGATTTATTGGGTGTTTATTCCCAATCATGTTTACCGGATGCTAGAATGATTATATGGGTTGGAACAAGCTTAAGAGCTTGATACATTGTTACCTCTCTTAAAATTCTTTTGTCAAAGATTTTGTTTTGACTTGTTGCTTTGAATTTATTATATTTCACTTATATGATGATATTTATATGTTTGTGCTCATGGATCATTTATTCGTGCCTTATAATATATTCTATGAGTGGTTTGATCAAGTTATGTAAAGAAAATTTTCTTTTTGATCAAACATTGTTTTTGGACTCAAATCTTGATTTATGATTTCATTTGAATGATTTGTTTTTACTTGAAAACTTTTTTTCATGGTTCTCATGTTCTCCTTTTCTTTTGATTTCATAAATCTATATTTACACATGGTTTTTATGGTCTTTGATATGAGACACTATTTTTCATATTGATATATTCATATGTGTTCTCATTATCTCTTGAATGTGAGTGATTGTTAGCATATCTTTTATGCTTGCTCACATATTTGCCATGATTTTTATTTCATATTCTCCATATGGTATTTTGATAGGGGGAGCAATCCCTATATTTTTTTATACCCACCTATGCTTATTGATAGGGGGAGCTTTCGCTCTCTTAATTCTTTTGTCCTCTTTTTGATGTTGTCAAAGGGGGAAAAATATTATGAGTATAGTCTTTCTTATTTATATGCATGATATATTATAATTTATATATTCATTTTCCTTCATGCATATATTTCTTTTTGTAAATTGTTTGTCATCATCAAAAAGGGGGAGATTGTTGGCCTTCTTGTTTTGATGATGATTTACAAACAATTACTACAAATGTTGTTTGTCTAGTGTTTGTGCATTCCTATGTATTGTAGACAAACAACGTAGTTGGAGGATGGATGGAATAGAGCTTCAACGATCATATCCAAAGGAGGTTGGCGGAATGTCGGTGAAGCTTATGCAATTCAAGTTCAAGATCCAAGTTCAGCTTCATCCGCGAGATTACCAAGTCAAGCTTATTGAAGACCAATCAAGCTTGGGTAAATTAGTTTTAGGTTTTATATTATGTGTATTAGTACTTTAAGCTCAATCATATACACACATACACGCTTTGGTTTTGGTTTTGTATATATACAGTTATACATATATATATATATACATATATGTTTTTGGTTTAATAATTTTCGAGTTTATATATGAAACAAATTAATAGAATTGGAAATTACTATTTTGTTTCATGTTTATATGCCTATATAGAATTTCACCTTTAACAAGCTTATATTTAATGAAATCATATTTAGTGTTTTGAATATATTGCATAGAATATGCAATTTTATAAAAATATTGTATTTCTAAGTTATAGACTTCATAACAACATGTTATATCTTTTATCAAGTCTATACAATCATTTCATAAGGTTTCAAAATGTTGTTTAAGTCAAAATATCAAAATATCAATTTTCAGGTTTTCATGTTTTGGACTATTTTGTAAAATGATGATATTTTTCATTTGGGATGTCAGTTTTTGGTCGACCGGTACGGTCGACCGGTCAATTGACCATTCGTCAGTATTTTTCCAGAGAGTCATCGGTCGACCGGTCCGGTCGACCGAGAGCTCCAATCGATCGACCGACAGAATTTCCGGTCGACCGACGGCTCGCGGTCGACCGGATTTTCCGTCGGTCGACCGAATTCTTTCTTTCGGTCGACCGAACGTTCTGTCGGTCGACCGCCAATAGATCCGTTAGACACTAACGGCTATTTTTCTGAGCTGTCTTCTGGGGACTTTTCTGTCATTTGTTTTGGAGTTTTGGCTGAGTTTTTTAGAGGGTATAAATACCCCATTGCTGATCTTTTTGTTTGACAACTGAAAAGAAGTTTTTAAGAGGTTTACAAGTTTTTGTTTAAGGGTTTAGTGTTTGTTTAAAAAGCTTTTAAGCATTTACAAGAGTTTGGTTTGTGGAGCAAATTTCACAAGAGCAAGTGGAGATCATCCTTGGTGTTTGAGCATTCATTCTTCTCCCTCTCTCTTGTCATCTATAGAGAAGTTTCCTTAAACTCAATTCTAGCATTTTATAAGTTTGTTCTTAATTTCATAAGCTAGATTTCATATTGAGTTTATATTGTTTTATCTCTTTGTTCACACACAACCTATTGAGCTTATTGTATTTACATTCATAGTATAATTTAGGGTTGTGGGTTTGTGACTAAGAGTTGTGCTTAATTGAGTTCTTACCTTGTTAGAGAGAACAATCATTTTTCATATTGTGCCTAATTGTAAGGATTCACTTGTAATACACTTGTACACCGAGAGAAGTATGTGGTGAGAGACGGGGTCGAATCCAAGAGGAATAGCGTCGGTTGACGTGCCTAGGGAGAGGTTATAACCGAGCACTTGAGGAGGAGGACACGGGCTAGGACCAACACTTAGTGTGTGAGGTGTGATTGCATAGTGATTGTATTGTGAGGTGTAAACGTTGTTCGGGTGAACGTAGAAAACCCGGTTGTGATAGTGGAGATCTCCTCGGGGTGAGGAGCGGAGACGTAGGTCGTGGGGACCGAACTCCGTAATCATATTGTTTGTTTGTGATTGCATTGGCGCACTTACTTTTATGTTCATATCTTATATCGCCTTTGTATATTGCTTGTTGATTATATTGCCCACTATCTAGTTTAGATTGTTTACCCTTGTGCTTATATATCCTTACACATACATTGCCTATATCTCTTTGTTAGGATATATCTTGTTGTTCATATTGCTTATCCTAGCTCATATACATTGTTGTATTTCATACTTACTAGGATAACTTGTTAATTATTTAAATTGGCATAAAATCGGATTAGATTAGCATAAGCCCCCCCCCCCCCCTCTCTAGGGTCTAACATGAAGATGCTATGGGACATTCATTCAAAAAAAGAATGCTTGTGGATTAAATGGATCCATGAGACATACTTAAAACACACTGATATCTGGCATGTGGAAATTAAGAATAGTGACTCTTGGATGTGGAAACAGCTCTTAAAAGCTAGAAACAAAGCTTTACAACAATGTGGAGGATTAGAGAACTTACAGGAGCTCATCAAGGCAAGCTACTGCAATAACAGTAAAGTTAAGCTGTCGAAAATGTATCAAGCTCTATCCCCTGCAGTTGATAAAGTGCCATGGTGCAAAACAATTTGGGGGGTTTTAATCATCCTAAGCACTCATTCATTTCATGGTTGGCGATGCATGACAGACTTTTGACACAGGATAAGCTTCAAAGAAGAGGAATCATTCAAGAAAACAAATGTGTTCTATGCTCTGGTGCTGAAGAAGAAAACAGAAATCACTTATATTTTGAATGCACCTACACAAGAGAAGTCTGGATCAACATCATGGACTGGCTGCAGTTTAAGTGGAAGAGTTGCAATTGGAATCTTCTTCTAAATTGGTACAATTCAAGTGTTCGAGGAAAAAATTTCAAGCATAGAGTTAAAAGAATGGCACTGTCTACATCTATATATAATATATGGATGGAACGAAATGCAAGAATCTTCAAGCAAAAAAGCAAGGGGATTGAGCAACTTACCGGAATTATCAAGGTGGACATGCTAACAATAGTTCTGAATAGTAACATACATATAGAAGATGAGAAATGGATAACTTCCCTGTAACTGTACATATTTTGTAGGGAGCTGTCAGATACTCAATTTTGAGTTCTTTTGATGTACATTAAATTTTCATATGGTTTAATGAATAAAATTTCATTTACCAAAAAAAAAAAACACTCATAGAGCATAATTTTTGTGGATGCGTCAAGTTAAATATTGATGATCAATTATTCAGAAGATAAGCCTCCTGCATTTAAGGAACAAGAATGTGCGGTTGTTGAATTGCTAATGTCCACTGACATGTTTCAAATTTCTTGTTATCCGGATAATTATATGTGATTAGAACCTAAAAGTTAGCTTAAGTACGTGAACATGCATATGATTTCAGTTATATCTGCATGTGCATTGTTTATAAACAGAGTAGACATTTATATTGTAGCATCTTATGATTCTGCTCATCATTAAATTACATACTACCATTACACTTACTATAAATGTAAAATAATGCACAATTGATGTAGAACTACTTTTTTTCATAGACTAGGTTTTGTGCACGTGCAATGCACGTGGTTAAATACCATGATTAAATTTATTTGGTTTATTTTCTTACTAAAACTTGTTCCTCGGTTCCACTTCGATGGTTTTTGCTTACTTATATCTCTAAACTTTAGCATTGTAATTATTTATTTTCTTTAATGTTTGTTCAAATGAACTATACCCAATTTAAATTTTCATATTGATAATTGAATTGACAAGAAATAAATGTAATCCGAAATTTGAATTATCATGTCACAGAGACCGACATGAAACCAAACTTGACCTGAGAAAGCATAGCATTGCAAAAGTGAAAAACACTTCAAAAATAGCATTCTAAAAGGAAAATAAATAATTAAAGCTTATAATACAAGATGATTAGTTACAAGTGGGCTAAAATGACAAAAAAGATAATTTAAAGTTTGTTCCTAATCCTTAATAGACTTTAAAAATTATAAACTAAATATTAATGCTAAATTTAGTACACTTTTATATAATTAAAGCATTCACATAAGCATATAAAAGTACTAAAAAAGGTTTATGGAAATCCCTTCTAAAGATTCCTAATTTATTCAAAAAAAAATATTCTATAAAATATTCAAAAAATAGTACATTTCATTCCTTCTGTTTTATTTTTTATTCAGACGTTATCAATCTTTTTCCACCTTTATCTTTTTCGATAAAATCAGACTACTTTTAGATGCCAAAAAATGATGGTAAAACCTTAAATTAAAAGTTAAATTTATATATATTAATAAAAGAATATCAAACTACTCCTTTTTATTTTATTTTTTATTTTTATTTTTGCTAACTTTTGAAATTTTAGTCTCTTTTTCGTGATTTTGAATTTTTTAGGATATGTTTTGCAAACTTTGAAACTTTGAGACTGTTTTTTAAATATTTTAAATTTTAAGTTGGGTGCTTGTACTTTTCATGTTTCATGTGGTGGTAGTAAGTTTTCGAATGTCAGAATATTTTTTGCAACTTTGATTTTTGAGGGTATTTTTTACAATTAAAACTTTGAATTGTTTGTTACAAAATTAAAATTTTAGCGGTCTGCTGATCATTTTGAGATTTGATATGTATTGGTTATAAGTTTTTAAATTTTAGGTTTTTCTATCTTTTTTAATTTTTGAAAGAGTATTTTATAATTTTTATAACTTTAAGGTTATTTTTTACAAATTTTAATTATTTAATGTCCGATGGTAATTCCTTGAATTCATCTTTATTATTCGCAAGTTTTAAAATTTTAGAATTTTAGAGTGTTTTTTATTATTTGAACTTTTGAGTGTGTTTTTATAGTTTTTAAAATATTGAGGGTTTCACTACAAGAAATCTGCTATTTAACGACCAAAATTAGTGAAGGGACCAGTTGCCCGTCATTAATGTGCATATAATAACAACAGGTTTTAAACCCTTCGTCGAGTGATTACAAATATTAGAGGAATGATATGAGATGTGATAACGGTTTTTTAGTCTCTTCATTGATTTGATCTTAATACCGTCGTTATTGGGTCTTCCTAAAGACAAAGGGGTTCATTACCTTCGTTAATCATTACAGGTTAGTAATCAAAATTAATATAAATAACCCAAACCCCAAACAACCGTATAACCACAACTATAAATCTACTAAACTAAACCCTAATTAATATAAATAACCCTATATTTTTCCTGTTCAACTCATCGCAGGCGTTCTGGCAATAACATCCTCTCCGCCGTTGTTTGCTTCTCCAGTGCCGAGCCGCCGGCCGATCAGGCCAACCAGAGCCGCTGCTCCAACGCCGCCCATCCCAGTGTCATCCACCGGCCATCAGAAGTCGACCAAAACGGCAACCAGCCTGGCTCACCCATGTCCTCAGCGCAAGGCCTAAACCGCCGACTAGCCTATTACCCTCCACGCGCTGCCTACTGTGCATACCCTAAAGCCGTCGTCGGACTCTAACACCACCGTCGGCAGTCAGGCCTAGATCCTGCAGCGCAATTCCCTATCACACGGCCCACCGCCGGCATCCTTCCCGACACCGACCAGCTCCGTCTCATCCTCCAATACCACCACCTACTCTCAAAACTCCGTCGCCTGCTGCTGCCATCGCCACCATCCCAGTTGTCTCCCGCAGGGCCCTAGAGTTTCCCGGCTGACCTAGCCTCGTCCACCCTGCCTCAGCGCAGCCTTAGCGCAGCCCCAAAGCAACCGCCGACCCACCCTCTCGTCGCCCAGGCTAGGTAAAAACCGGATTTGTATGTTGTACAATTTTCACTCAAGTACTCCATAGTTTACCCTAATTTGCACTTATACCCTATAATTAAAAGTACCTAATAGTTTTTGTTTGATATAATTGCACTTAAGTACTCTATAGTTTCCCTCACTTAATTGTTTTTGGTAGCAATTTATACCATAAAGTTTTAAAATTTTGCAATTGTGTACATTCACTTGTTTTATTATTAACTTTACATTCATTAAGTGTAACTTTTAAAAACTTTTAGGGTATATAAATGCTACCAAAAATTAGAAAGGGTATACATAATACATGTGAAAGTTTTAAAAATTATAATATTTCCATTACTTAATATATATCTATAATAGGCTCATACGCATATTTGTGATCATGGTTGTCTTGCCGAGGTTGTAATACACAGAAGGTTAACATATAAGAAGCTACACCAACGTATAAAAATTATAGTATTTGCACTTATTGCACTTATTTGCAATCCTGCATGATGCCTTATTGACTATGTTTGCTTTATGCATTACACCAATGACAATATTGTGAGAGTGTTTTTATATATGTTCCATGTTGACCAATGATTGCATAAATAAATAATTTCTGAATGACATCATATATAGGTTAACATATTTGTCTTTAGATGCTGAATGACCCTATATATAAACATATGAGTCTCAAATAAAATTAAGCACTTCTTTGTGTTTAGTTTTTTACTAGATTGAATTATTTTTCAGGAAATTTTAGTACATTGTTTGAAATAGCACTGAATACAGATTGGATGGACCTAGTAGATGATGATAGGCTTGATCCAAAATATGAAGAAGGGGTTGATAAGTTTTTAGACTATGCATATGAAAAGCTGTTGGATAGTTTTAATCAAAATAATGGTGACTTTAAAATTTGATGTTCATGTATTAAATGCAGCAACGTGAAGTATGGTAATCGTGAGTCGGTAAAGACCCACTTGATTGTTCATGGAGTTATTAAAAACTATAGATTTTGGTGTCATCACGATGAAAGACAGGGTGAGTCCATATCGGAGTCTGATGAAGAACAAGATGAGATGGCAGAAGAAAGCCAAAGTGACGATGAAATGAAAGAAATGATTGGGAATTTATTCCATAATTCAACTAGCGTTGTTGCACCTGATGCAACATCGAGTCAGAATATTCTTGAGCAGGAACCAGATGGACATGCAAAACAATTCTACAGTCTTTTAGGTGACTCCGAGAAACCTTTGTATGAAGGCTCTAAATGTTCAAAGTTATCTGCTTTAGTGAAACTACTTCACATAAAGAGCCTAAATAGGTGGAGTAATAAATCATTCTTAATGTTGCTCCAGTTTTTGAATGAGGAGCTATTGCCAGGGGAATCAACACTGCATAATTCGTATGACGAGGCCAAAAAGTTGATCCGAGACCTTGGCCTATCATATGAAAAAATTGATTCGGGTCCATTCTCTTGCATGCTGTTTTGGAAAAGTGAAGAAGGTCTTTGTAAGACCCCGTAGATTTTTGAGTATGTATATGTACATCAGTGATGAGGTTGAGTGTGCAAGATTTCAAATCATATGCAGCAGAGTCATAGTATGCAGTTTCTAGTCCATGAGTCGACCCATGACAGTCATGAGTCGACTCACGAAATCGAGTCCTGTTGTCATTTAGTCTCTGCTGAGTCGACTCATTATATCATGAGTCGACCCATGAGTCATGAGTCGACCCATGATTGTCATGAGTCGACTCATCGGGGTTTTCTGGTTTTCTGGGTCGGATTTGTTTGGGTTTCGGGTCGGGTTTTATCCACTCATATATATTTCCCTCTACCCGAAAACACTCTTTTTGATCAGAAAACCCAAGAGAAACCCTAGCCTCTTCTCCTCCTCTAAACCCTAGCTCGTTCTTGGGATTTCTTGGGCGAATTTTGGGGATTTTCAGCGGCTTTTCGAGGATTGCAGCGAAGGGAATTGTTCATCATCACTTTTGAGGCGAGTAACATCTCGCCCAATCCTTCTCCCATGTTTTTAATAGTTTACAACTATTTTTTTATTGAGCCTAAGACATATTTTCAAGTATAAATCAATGTTCTTATTAGGGTGAATGCTAGAAATCATGTGTTTCGGATTTTAAATCCCCACCAACAAGTTTTTGATGAAAACCCAGATCTGGAAATTTTTATTTAAAGAATAAAAATATGAGTTTTATATTGATTAAATGTTTTCTTTCATGTATAGGAGTTAAATATTAGATTTAATCTACAATAAAATCGTTTCTCATGATGAACATGTTTTTCTCACTGTATCATAGTCTAGAACTGATAGCCATCGAGATGTAGATCAGTATAATGGAAGGATGGATCGAGTTGGCGAATTTTAACTTGTGTTATATGCAGATTTCAGCCCGTAAGTCGACTCACGACTTATCATGAGTCGACTCATCAGGTTGAGTCGACCCATGACTGTCATGAGTCGACTCACGAAATCGAGTCCTGTTGTTATTTAGTCTCTGCTGAGTCGACTCATTACGGTGATTATGAATTCACCTGTTCATGTGAGATGATACTTTGAACACGAGTTTAAGTCAGTACAGCAGAGTATGTACGGGAATATAGACATGTATACTTTTGGTACGCAGTCCTCGTGTTGGACTATAATCCATTAAAGTCCTCTTGTTGGACTATAATCCATTAAAGTCCTCGTGTTGGACTATAATTCATTTTAATCATGTTTTAGACTTTTGCTAAACCTTGAGTATGTTACGTAATCAAATTGGGTACATGATATATTTTATTAGGCTGGGACATGATATCTACCTAGGTTGTGCATGAGACCTATTATAGTTTTGACATGTTTACTTTTTTTTTGGTAGAGATGAGTATGTATTCTTTTCTTTATTTATTTCTTATGACCAACCTCGGGTTTAATATTTAGGGATCTACAATTTGAGATACAAGGTATATACATGAGGGTTTCCTTGTTTGGATTATTTCGCTCGACGTACATATGCTCGTGTTGTATTTCCCTAAGTACTAAAACCCATATATGTTTGTGTAAATGATTTATATTATTATGTATTAACTGTATTTTCATATACAACGAGCCCTATCCCTTGGGGTTGGTTGTGATGTTGCTCGCTAGCACTTTGACGCTCGTTGTCCCTCCCCCTTTCAGGTAACGAGCCAGGAGCCCGGAGAGTCGCAGGTTGATGGCGATGTACTTTAGCTTCAGCCGGCTATTTAGACATATTTTCTTTTGAGCTCCACTGTAGGTTTTGTGTAGACATGTGAGAGTCTTATTCTAGAAGTTGTAAAGGATGTGTGCCTTATTTCCTCTTGTCAGACATTTTGTAGTTGAGACTTGTTGAGAACTCCAGTTCATTTATTTCAGATATTTACTTGTATTTCAGTATATTAGATGATGAAATATTAATTTGATCTCTATTATTTCATCAGTTGATTCCTGTATAATCTATTACTTGCTTTGTACTACACCTGTTGTTGACTCTACTAGATAGATGTTAATTGTGATGGTGAAACATGTTATTGCACGGTGTGGTGCATGGCAGGTTTGACATTTCTGGTTTCACCTCGGACTGCCGCCTTGTGTGAACCCAGGGGCGTCACAGTTTGTATCAGAGCTCTAGTTCCAGTATCCTTAGGATCATCCTGTGTCGAGTCGTGGAGCTAGGTTAGAGTTTCTTAGGATTCATGTGTAGAGTCCGCTAAGGATTTCCTAGTATGAGTGAGGACGATATATGCGTATATCTCAAGATTTTGAGAAATTTTCTTTATGACAACTATTTTTGCTTAAAGTATATGCGTGAATACTATGTGATGCAAAAATCATATTGTGATGAACTACGTATATACGTCTACTTTGACTCATGAACCTTATTTTTCTTATGATCAGAGAGATGGCAGGATGTGGGAGACCCCGCACTCAAAGGGCCGCTCAGGCAGAGCCCCAGCAGGCCCCACCTGAGCCGCAGCAGGCTCCACCCGAGCAGGAGCAGGAACCACCAGAGCCACAGCAGGATCCTCAGTATTTGGTGGATATCATGGCTCCCCTTATTGCCAGGATGATAGCCATTGAAGAGTTAGGAACGACTCATATAGCACCACGGACACCACCACCACCGGTAGCTCAGCAACAGGGGATATCAGCCATCCCGATTAGAGAGAGAGACCCAGAGGTAGCATCTGCAGCTATTCCACTAGCGGTACCAGATAGAGCCACGGATCAAGAAGCTTGGCTCCGTATAGTAGAGAGGTATCAGAAGATGAGGGCACCCGAGTTCCAGGGGTCACCAGACCCTCTTGCAGCACACAAGTGGAAGGAGGATGTGAGCAATATACTTGACATACTTAGTGTAGATTCGGTTCAGAAGGAGAGGTTGGCATCCTACAGTCTGAAGGGAGATGCCGGGAGATGGTACCGATTATAGTTTACTCCAGAGCAGAGGATGACCCTCACATGGGAGGATTTCATCTACTTCTTTGATGGGCAGTATATTTCTTCTGTAGCCCGGACTGGGAAGGAGCTTGAGTTGTCCCGGATGACTCAGGGGGACATGACAGTGGCAGATTATGAGAGCCGGTTTATGGAGTTGCTGCATTTCACGGGTATGTGGCAGACAGGAGAGCGTCAAGCTCAGATGTTCTTCGCAGGGCTACGTCCTAATCTCCGCTAGTACCTCGTCTCGAGGAGGTTCTATTCAGTTAGGGAGGTAGCTGAGGCCGCCAGCTCACAGGAGATTGAGACTACTATGTTCCTGAAGGACAAGGAAGGGAAGACCAAGGCAGGGCAGAGTGGGGATAAGGGTAAGAACAAGAGACCTTTGACAGGGCATCAGCATCAGCAGTAGCAGGGCCCTCATAAGAAGGGACCCCATCAGGATCAGAGAGCGCATCAGCAGCGCAAGTTCCAGGGATCTTGTTTTAACTGCCACAAGGTCGGGCACAAGGCATCAGAGTGTCGTAGTGTACCAGCAAGAGCTCAGCAGGGCAGGGGGCCCGAACCACCAGTAGCAGCGACAGCAGGGCAGAGGTCAGGGTCAGCAGCCCAGGCTTGAGACATCGCCAACGACGCAGAGGGCAGAGGGACAGGTTCGAGCAGTCCAGGAGGCTCCCCAGGGGCAGATTGTCCCATATTCTCCAGCATTAGCAGCAGAGCAGTCTTCATTCACAGGCAGAGTATATGCAGTGGTTCCCCGTGATCACGGTGCCAGCAGAGCAGTTGTGGAGGGTACGTTCCTTGTAAATTCCTTTCATGCCCGTATTCTTTTCGATTCGGGAGCTTCGCATTCTTTCATCTCGCATGCATTTATGGCTAGACTCCAGCTCGTAGCTCAGCCTCTAGACATCCCTTTATCAGTCTCCACCCCTTTAGGTGAGGTATCGCTTCTAGAGAGCGTTTGTAGGAGGTGTACTGTTAGTTTAGACGAGTCGGAGTTCATAGTCGATCTGATAGTTTTGCATATGTCCGAGTTTGATGTCATTTTGGGTATGGATTGGTTGTCATCCTACCATATTAGAATTGACTGTTTTGCGAAGATAGTCAGATTGCGAGCGTCCGATGGGTCCGAGATGATTGTGGCCACTTCTCAGGGCAATCGCTTTGCGGAGTCATTTCTGGCGTTCATCGACGAGGTGATGCTACGGGATCAGAGTTCTGATTTGTTAGAGACTCGAGTTGTCTCAGATTATCAGGATGTCTTTCAGGACATACCTGGGTTACCTCCTGTAAGAGAGGTTGAGTTTTTTATTGAGTTGTAGCCAGGCACAGCCCCGATATCCCGCGCACCCTGTCGCATGGCGCCAGCTGAGATGAGAGAGCTTCAGACCCAGTTGGACGAGTTGTTAGCTCAGGGTTTTATTCGTCGGAGTCATTCTCCATGGGGAACGCCAGTCCTCTTCGTGAAGAAGAAGGACGGCAGCATGAGATTATGTATAGATTATCGGAAGTTGAACAAGGTCACCATCCGGAATAGGTACCCACTGCCTAGGATTGATGACTTGTTCGAACAGTTGTAGGGAGCGCGATTTTTCTCGAAGATTGATCTTCGTTCTGGCTATCATCAGTTACGGGTTCGGGAGATGGATATCCCCAAGACCGCTTTCCTCACGCGCTATGGATCTTTCGAGTTCTTGGTCATGCCATTTGGGTTAACCAATGCACCCGCGATCTTCATGGACTTGATGAACTAGGTTTTTCGTCCATTCTTAGATCAGTTCGTGATTGTTTTCATCGACGACATCCTCATTTATTCGAGATCGGAGGCAGATCATGAGCAGCACATCCGTTTAGCTTTGCAGACCCTACGGGAGCACCAGTTATATGCCAAGTTCAGCAAGTGCGAGTTTTAGCTTTCAGAAGTCAGATTCCTCGGTCACATCATCACCGGAGAGGGCATATCAGTAGACCCAGCCAAGGTTATGGTAGTGCTTGATTGGGAGCCACCAAAGACAGTGACAGAGATTCGTAGCTTTTTGGGATTAGCAGGCTACTATAGGAAGTTCATCCAGGACTTCTCGAAGATTTCGACACCACTTACACGCCTTACGAAGAAGGGTGTACAGTTTATTTGGAGCACAGAATGCCAGAAGGCCTTTGATATCTTGAAGACTAAGTTGACCTCAGCACCCGTTTTGACTATTCCGAGCAACGACAGGACATTCGTCGTCTACACAGATGCATCATTGGCAGGATTAGGAGGCGTCCTTATACAGACTCAGAGAGTAGTAGCTTATATCTCACGGTAGTTGAGAGTGCATAAGCAGAACTATCCCACTCATGACTTGGAGCTAACAGCAGTGGTATTTACACTGAAGTCATGGAGGCACTACTTGTATGGAGTGCAGTTCGAGCTGTTCACAGACCACCAGAGTCGGAAATATCTTTTCTCTCAGAAGGAACTCAACCAGAGGCAGCGGAGGTGGATTGAGTTTATCAAGGACTACGAGTTTGCGATTCAGTATCACCCGGGGAAGGCGAACGTCGTAGCAGATGCTTTGAGTAGGAAGCGTCGACATCAGATTGCGACTTTGAGGTGCTCATTGCACCGAGACCTTCTCGCTCTTAGCCAGTTTGATTTTAGACCTGAGGGTAGTGGCACTAGTGTATTTTTGGGAGCTATATCAGTGGAACCAACTTGGAGCGGCAGAGTTGTTAGAGCTTAGTTGGAGGATTCTCGGATTCAAATCCGTAAGGAGGAGATTTCCAAAGAGCCTAAGGCCGATTAGACCATTGGAGCAGATGGAGTTCTACGGATGAAGGGTAGATTGGTTATGCCAGCCAGTGCAGAGCTGAAGAGGGAGTTATGGAGGTCTACGGATGAAGGGAAGATTGGTTATGCCAGCCAGTGCAGAGCTGAAGAGGGAGTTGTTTGATGAGGCACACCGTACTCGATACACAGTACATCCAGGGACCACAAAAATGTACAAGGACCTGAAAAGGCACTTTTGGTGGAGTGGTATGCGCAGGGAGATTTCAGAGTATGTGGCGAAGTATTTTACCTGCCAGCAGGTAAAGGCGGAGCACCAGAGACCAGCGGGCACACTTCAGCCGTTGCCTATCCCAGAATGGAAGTGGGCGGACATTTCTATGGACTTAATTGTAGGGTTGCCCAAGTCGAAGAAGGGGAATGATTCAGTTTGGGTCATTGTGGACCGGTTGACGAAGTCAGTACATTTTATCCCAGTAAGAACTACTCATACAGCTGAGGCGTATGCGAGGATCTTCATTCGGGAGATAGTTCGATTGCACGGGATTCTGGATACGATTGTGTCGGACCGAGGATCGGTTTTCACCTCACATTTTTGGAGGAGTTTTCAGGACTCTTTTGGCAGCCAGCTGTCTTATAGCAGTGTATTCCACCCACAGACAGATGGTCAGACGGAGAGGGTAAACCAAGTTTTGGAGGACATGTTGCGAGCATGTGTCATTGACTTCCAAGGCAGCTGGGAGGATCATATTCCACTGATAGAGTTCGCTTATAACAATAGTTATCAAGCGACGATCAGTATGGCTCCGTATGAGGCACTATACGGGAGACCCTGCAGATCACTGATATGTTGGGCAGAGCCTGAGGATAGTTTAATGCTTGGACCAGAGCTTGTGAGGCAAACTACCGAGAAGGTAGCGTTGATCAGAGAGCGGATTCTAGCCGCTCAGAGTCGGCAGAAGAGTTATGCAGATAAGAGGCGAAGACCCCTAGAGTTTCAGATTGGGGATTTGGTTATGCTGAAAGTATCGCCTATGAAAGGCGTACAGCGATTCGGGAGGCGAGGGAAGCTTGCACCGAGATACATTGGACCTTTCCGGATTTTGGAGCGCATTGGAGCTGTGTCATACAGACTAGATCTTCCAGCTTCTATGTCTAGTATACACAATGTATTCCATATTTCTATGCTCAAGAAGCACTTGCATGATGAGGAGCGGCAGCGAGTGTTGGATGCACCAGAGATTGAGCTTCGGGATGATTTATCGACTATTGAGATCCCAGTGTCCATACTTGCTAGAGAAGTCAAGAGACTCAGGAACAAGGTGATTCCATTGGTGAAAGTTCGATGGAACAGAAGTGGAGTTGAGGAAGCTTCTTGGGAGCAGGAGGAGGACATGTGACGCGACTACCCACACTTGTTCGAGCAGGTAAAACTAATTAAAGTATTTATTATATGACTTCTTACTTGTATATTTATATCTATATATGTTGATACTTATATTTAACACTAGAATGAGGGTATTTTTACTTAATTCTTAATCTTACGGAACACATGGTATATACAAGGGGGGTTCCTTGTTTGGATTTTTCGCCCGACGTACTAGTTCCGTTAGATTTGGGGTTAAGTAAGAATATTATCATTTTAGATCGTTAAGTATGAATGTCACTATGTGCTAACTAGCATTCATTATTGCGAAATGTATATGTGTGCGGGTTAGATTAGACCCTTGTCATGTTTTCAAGTATCTTTATGAGTTAGATGTGATTTCCTGAATTTCGAGGACGAAATTCTTTTAAGGGGGGAAGAATGTAAGACCCCGTAGATTTTTGAGTATGTATATGTACATCAGTAATGAGGTTGAGTGTGCAAGATTTCAAATCATATGCAGCAGAGTCATAGTATGCAGTTTCTAGTCCATGAGTCGACCCATGACTGTCATGAGTCGACTCACGAAATCGAGTCCTGTTGCCTTTTGTTTCTGCTGAGTCGACTCACTATGTTACGAGTCGACCCAGGAAGTCATGAGTCGACCCATGACTGTGATGAGTCGACTCATTGAGGATTTTCCCTAGAGAAACCCTAGCCTCTTCTCCCCCTCTAAACCCTAGCTCGTTTTTGGGATTTCTTGGGCGATTTTTGGGGATTTTCAGCGGCTTTTCGTGGATTGCAGCGAAGGGGATTGTTCATCATCACTTCTAAGACGAGTAACATCTCGCCCAATCCTTCTCCCATGTTTTTAATAGTTTACAACTGTTTTCCATGAGTTTTATTGAGCCTAAGACATATTTTCAAGTATAAATCAATGTTCTTATTAGGGTGAATGCTAAAAATCATGTGTTTCGGATTTTAAATCCCCACCAACAAGTTTTTGATGAAAACCCAGATCTGGAAATTTTTATTTAAAGAATAAAAATATGAGTTTTATTTTGATTAAATGTTTTCTTTCATGTATAGGAGTTAAATGTTAGATTTAACCTACAAGAAAATCGTTTCTCATAACAAATATGTTTTCTCACTGTATTATAGTCGAGAATTGATGGCTATAGAAGTGTAGATCAGAAAATTGGAAGTGTGGATCGTGTTGAACAAGTTACAGTTGGGAGAAATGCTTTGTTCAGCCCGTGAGTCGACCCACGGCTCATCATGAGTCGACTCAACAGGTTGAGTCGACCCATGACTGTCATGAGTCGACTCATCGGGGTTTTTCTATTTTCCTGTCGAGTCTTTAGTTGAGTCGACTCGTATGCGGATCAATGAGTCCGACCGGCATGGACATGAGTCGACCTAATAAATGAGCACGAGTGCGACTCACTACGTATTTTTTCCTGTTTGTTTGTGTTTTTGTTAATCATTTGTTGTATGCTATATATATACTATATATATTATATATAGTATATTATATATATATATATATATATTAATATATATATTATATATTTTATATATATGTTTGATATATATATTATTATATATATATATATACAGTGTATATATATATATATGTTCGAGGACCCTGTCTACTATTCTTGAACTTGAGGTGTTGCCTCGTTTATCGAATATTTAATTGCAGTGATATTGACTTTTCCCCTGTACTTGTAAGATGACATTTGTGGCATGGGTTTAAATCAGCCCAGCAGGGCATGCATAGGAATAGGACATGTATATCTTTCTATGCACAGTCCTTGTGTTGGACTATAATCCATTTTAAGTCCTCGTGTTGGATTATAACCCTTTAGAGTCCTCGTGTTGGATTATAACCCTTTAGAGTCCTCGTGTTGGACTATAATCCATTTTAATCATGTTTTAGACTTTTGCTAAACCTTGATCATGTTACTTAATCAAGTTGGGTACATGACATATTGTTTTAGGCTGGGACATAATAGCTACCTAGGTTGTACATGACACCTATTGTAGCTTTGTCATGTTTACACTTTATTGGTAGAGATGGGTATGTATTCTTTTCTTTATTTATTTCTTATGACCAACCTCGGGTTTAATATTTAGGGATCTACAATTTGAGATACAAGGTATATACATGAGGGTTTCCTTGTTTGGATTATTTCGCTCGACGTACCTATGCTCGTGTTGTATTTCCCTAAGTACTAAAACCCATAAATGTTTGTGTAAATGATTTATATTATTATTTATTAACTGTATTTTCATATACAACGAGCCCTATCCCATGGGGTTGGTTGTGATGTTGCTCGCTAGCGCTTTGACGCTCGTTGTCCCTCCCCCTTTCAGGTAACGAGCCAGGAGCCCGGAGAGTCGCAGGTTGATGGCGATGTACTTTAGCTTCAGCTGGCTATTTAGACATATTTTCTTTTGAGCTCCACTGTAGGTTTTGTGTAGACATGTGAGAGTCTTATTCTAGAAGTTGTAAAGGCTGTGTGCCTTATTTCCTCTTGTCAGACATTTTGTAGTTGAGACTTGTTGAGAACTCCAGTTCATTTATTTCAGATATTTACTTGTATTTTAGTATATTAGATGATGAAATATTAATTTGATCTCTATTATTTCATCCGTTGATTCCTGTATAATCTATTACTTGCTTTGTACTACACCTGTTATTGATTCCACTAGAGAGATAGTAATTGTGATGGTGAAACATGTTATTGCACAGTGTGGTGTATGGCAGGTTTGACATTTCTGGTTTCACCTCGGACTGCAGCCTTGTGTGAACCCAGGGGCGTCACAGTTGGTATCAGAGCTCTAGTTCTAGTATCCTTAGGATCATCATGTGTCGAGTCGTGGAGCTAGGTTAGAGTTTCTTAGGATTCATGTGTAGAGTCCGCTAAGGATTTCCTAGTATGAGTGAGGACGATATATGCGTATATCTCAAGATTTTGAGAAATTTTTTTTTATGACAACTATTTTTGCTTAAAGTATATGCGTGAATACTATGTGATACGAAAATCATATTGTGATGAACTACGTATATACGTCTACTTTGACTCATGAACCTTATTTTTCTTATGATCAGAGAGTTGGCAGGATGTGGGAGACCCCACACTCGAAGGGCCGCTCAGGCAGAGCCCCAGCAGGCCCCACCTGAGCCGCAGCAGGCTCCACCCGAGCAGGAGCAGGCACCACCAGAGCCACAGCAGGCTCCTCAGTATTTGGTGGATATCATGGCTCCCCTTATTGCCAGGATGACAGCCATTGAAGAGTTAGTAACGACTCGTATAGCGCCACGGACACTACCACCACTGGTAGCTCAGTAGCAGGGGATACCAGCCGTCCCGATTAGAGAGAGAGAGACCCAGAGGTAGCACCTGTAGCTATTCCACTAGCGGTACCAGATAGAGCCACGGATCAGGAAGCTTGGCTCTGTATAGTAGAGAGGTATCAGAAGATGAGGGCACCCGAGTTCCAGGGGTCACCAGACCCTCTTGCAGCACACAAGTGGAAGGAGGATGTGAACAATATACTTGACATACTTAGTGTAGATTCGGTTCAGAAGCAGAGGTTGGCATCCTACAGTCTGAAGGGAGATGCCGGGAGATGGTACCGATTACAGTTTACTCCAGAGCAGAGGATGACCCTCACATGGGAGGATTTCATCTACTTCTTTGATGGGCAGTATATTTCTTCTGTAGCCCGGACTGGGAAGGAGCTTGAGTTGTCCCGGATGACTCAGGGGGACATGACAGTGGCAGATTATGAGAGCCGGTTTATGGGGTTGCTGCATTTTATGGGTATGTGGCAGACAGGAGAGCGTCAAGCTCAGATGTTCTTAGCAGGGCTACGCCCTAATCTCCGCCGGTACCTCATCTCGAGGAGGTTCTATTCAGTTAGGGAGGTAGCTGAGGCCGCCAGCTCACAGGAGATTGAGACTACTATGTTCCTAAGGACAAGGAAGGGAAGACCAAGGCAGGGTAGAGCGGGGATAAGGGTAAGAACAAGAGACCTTTGACAGGGCATCAGCATCAGCAGCAGCAGGGCCCTCATAAGAAGGGACCCCATCAGGATCAGAGAGCGCATCAGCAGCGCAAGTTCCAGGGATCTTGTTTTAACTGCCACAAGGTCGGGCACAAGGCATCAGAGTGTCGTAGTGCACCAGCAGGAGCTCAGCAGGGCAGGGGTCCGAACCACCAGTAGCAGCGACAGCAGGGCAGAGGTCAGGGTCAGCAGCCCAGGCTTGAGATACCGCCAGCGACGCAGAGGGCAGAAGGACAGGTTCGGGCAGTTCAGGAGGCTCCCCAGGGGCAGATTGTCCCATATTCTCCAGCATTAGCAGCAGAGCAGTCTTTAGCCACAGGCAGAGTATATGCAGTGGTTCCCCGTGATCACGGTGCCAGTGGAGCAGTTGTGGAGGGTACGTTCCTTGTAAATTCCTTTCCTGCCCGTATTCTTTTCGATTCGGGAGCTTCGCATTCTTTCATCTCGCATGCATTTATGGCTAGACTCCAGCTCGTAGCTCAGCCTCTAGACATCCATTTATCAATCTCCACCCCTTTAGGTGAGGTATCGCTTCTGGAGAGCGTTTGTAGGAGGTGTACCGTCAGTTTAGACGAGTCGGAGTTCATAGTCGATCTGATAGTTTTGCATATGTCTGAGTTTGATGTCATTTTGGGTATGGATTGGTTGTCGTCCTACCATATTAGTATTAACTGTTTTGGGAAGACAGTCAGATTGCGAGCGTCCGATGGGTCCGAGATGATTGTGGCCACTTCTCAGGGCAATCGCTTTACGGAGTCATTTCTGGCGTTCATCGACGAGGTGATGCTGCGGGATCATAGTTCTGATTTGTTAGAGACTCGACTTGTCTCGGATTATCAGGATGTCTTTCAGGACATACCTGGGTTACCTCCTGTGAGAGAGGTTGAGTTTTGTATTGAGTTGCAACTGGGCACAGCCCCGATATCCCGCGCACCCTGTCGCATAGCGCCAGCTGAGATGAGAGAGCTTCAGACCCAGTTGGACGAGTTGTTAGCTCAGGGTTTTATTCATCGGAGTCATTCTCCATGGGGCGCGCCAGTCCTCTTCGTGAAGAAGAATGACGGCAGCATGAGATTATGTATAGATTATCGGGAGTTGAACAAGGTCACCATCCGGAATAGGTACCCACTGCCTAAGATTGATGACTTGTTCGACCAGTTGCAGGGAGCGTGATTTTTCTCGAAGATTGATCTTCGTTCTGGCTATCATCAGTTGCGGGGTTGGGAGATGGATATCCCCCAGACCGCTTTCCTCACGCGATATGGATCTTTTGAGTTCTTGGTCATGCCATTTGGGTTGACCAATGCACCCGCGGTCTTCATGGACTTGATGAACCGGGTTTTTCGTCCATTCTTAGATCAGTTCGTGATTGTTTTCATCGACGACATCCTCATTTATTCGAGATCGGAGGCAGATCATGAGCAGCACATCCGTTTAGCTTTGCAGACCCTACGGGAGCACCAGTTATATGCCAAGTTCAGCAAGTGCGAGTTTTGGCTTTTAGAAGTCAGATTCCTCGGTCACATCATCACCGGAGAGGGCATATCAGTAGACCCAGCCAAGGTTACGGCAGTGCTTGATTGGGAGCCACCAAAGATAATGACAGAGATTCGCAGCTTTTTGGGATTAGCAGGCTACTACAGGAAGTTCATCTAGGACTTCTCGAAGATTTTGACGCCACTTACACGCCTTACAAAGAAGGGTGTACAGTTTATTTGGAGCACAGAATGCCAGAAGGCCTTTGATATCTTGAAGACTAAGTTGACCTCAGCACCAGTTTTGACTATCCCGAGCTACACAGATGCATCATTGGCAGAATTAGGAGGTGTCCTTATGCAGACTCAGAGAGTAGTAGCTTATATCTCACGGCAGTTGAGAGTGCATGAGCAGAACTATCCCACTCATGACTTGGAGCTAACAGCAGTGGTATTTGCACTGAATTCATGGAGGCACTACTTGTATGGAGTGCAGTTCGAGCTATTCACAGACCACCAGAGTCTGAAATATCTTTTCTCTCAGAAGGAACTCAACCAGAGGCAGCGGAGGTGGATTGAGTTTATCAAGGACTACGAGTTTGCGATTCAGTATCACCCGGGGAAGGCGAACGTCGTAGCAGATGCTTTGAGTAGGAAGCATCGACATCAGATTGCGGCTTTGAGGTGCTCATTGCACCGAGACCTTCTCACTCTTAGCCAGTTTGATTTTAGACCTGAGGCTGGTGGCACTAGTGTATTTTTGGGAGCTATATCAGTGGAACCAACTTAGAGCGGCAGAGTTGTTAGAGCTCAGTTGGAGGATTCTTGGATTCAAATCCGTAAGGAGGAGATTTCCAAAGAGCCTAAGGCTGATTGGACCATTGGAGCAGATGGAGGTCTACGGATGAAGGGTAGATTGGTTATGTCAGCCAGTGTAGAGCTGAAGAGGGAGTTGTTTGATGAGGCACACCGTACTCGATACACAGTACATCCAGGGACCACAAAGATGTACAAGGACCTGAAGAGGCACTTTTGGTGGAGTGGTATGCGCATGGAGATTTCAGAGTATGTGGCGAAGTGTTTTACCTGCTAGCAGGTAAAGGCGGAGCACCAGAGACCAGCGGGCACACTTCAGCCGTTGCCTATCCCAGAATGGAAGTAAGGCGGAGCACCAGAGACCAGCGGGCACACTTCAGCCGTTGCCTATCCCAGAATGGAAGTGGGCGGACGTTTCTATGGACTTTATTGTAGGGTTGCCCAAGTCGAAGAAGGGGAATGATTCAGTTTGGGTCATTGTGGACCGGTTGACGAAGTCAGCACATTTTATCCCAGTAAGGACTACTCATACAGCTGAGGCGTATGCGAGGATCTTCATTCGGGAGATAGTTCGATTGCATGGGATTCCGAATACGATTGTGTCGGACCGAGGATCGGTTTTCACCTCACATTTTTGGAGGAGTTTTCAGGACTCTTTTGACGATTGTGTCGGACCGAGGATCGGTTTTCACCTCACATTTTTGGAGGAGTTTTCAGGACTCTTTTGGCCGCCAGCTGTCTTATAGCAGTGTATTCCACCCACAGACAGATGGTCAGACGGAGAGGGTGAACCAAGTATTGGAGGACATGTTGCGAGCATGTGTCATTGACTTCCAAGGCAGCTGGGAGGATCATATTCCACTGATAGAGTTCGCTTATAACAACAGTTATCAGGCGACGATCGGTATGGCTCCGTATGAGGCACTGTACGGGAGACCTTGCAGATCACCGATATGTTGGGCAGAGCCTGAGGATAGTTTGATGCTTGGACCAGAGCTTGTGAGGCAAACTACCGAGAAGGTAGCGTTGATCAGAGAGCGGATTTGGCAGAAGAGTTATGCAGATAAGAGGCGAAGACCCCTAGAGTTTCAGATTGGGGATTTGGTTATGCTGAAGGTATCGCCTATGAAAGGCGTACAGCGATTCGGGAGGCGAGGGAAGCTTGCACCGAGATACATTGGACCTTTCCGGATTTTGGAGCGCATTGGAGCTGTGTCATACAGACTAGATCTTCCAACTTCTATGTCTAGTATACACAATGTATTCCATATTTCTATGCTCAAGAAGCACTTGCATGATAAGGAGCGGTAGCGAGTGTTGGATGCACCGGAGATTGAGCTTCGGGATGATTTATCGACTATTGAGATCCCAGTGTCCATACTTGCTAGAGAAGTCAAGAGACTCAGGAACAAGGTGATTCCATTGGTGAAAGTTCAATGGAACAGAAGTGGAGTTGAGGAAGCTTCTTGGGAGCGCGAGGAGGACATGCGACGCGACTACCCACACTTGTTCGAGCAGGTAAAACTAATTAAAGTATTTATTATATGACTTCTTACTTGTATATTTATATCTATATATGTTGATACTTATATTTAACACTAGAATGAGGGTATTTTTACTTAATTCTTAATCTTACGGAACACATGGTATATACATGGGGGGTTCCTTGTTTGGATTTTTCGCCCGACGTACTAGTTCCGTTAGATTTGGGGTTAAGTAAGAATATTATCATTTTAGATCGTTAAGTATGAATGTCACTATGTGCTAACTAGCATTCATTATTGCGAAATGTATATTTGTGCGGGTTAGATTAGACCCTTGTCATGTTTTCAAGTATCTTTATGAATTAGATATGATTTCCTAAATTTCGAGGACGAAATTCTTTTAAGGGGGGAAGAATGTAAGACCCCGTAGATTTTTGAGTATGTATATGTACATCAGTAATGAGGTTGAGTGTGCAAGATTTCAAATCATATGCAGCAGAGTCATAGTATGCAGTTTTTAGTCCATGAGTCGNATGAGTCGACTCATCGGGGTTTTTCTGGTTTTCTGGGTCGGGTTTGTTTGGGTTTCGGGTCGGGTTTTATCCACTCATATATATATTTCCCTCTACCCGAAAACACTCTTTTTGATCAGAAAACCCTAGAGAAACCCTAGCCTCTTCTCCCCCTCTAAACCCTAGCTCGTTCTTGGGATTTCTTGGGCGATTTTTGGGGATTTTCAGCGGCTTTTCGAGGATGGCAGCGAAGGGGATTGTTCATCATCACTTTTGAGGTGAGTAACATCTTGCCCAATCCTTCTCCCATGTTTTTAATAGTTTACAGCTGTTTTTCCATGAGTTTTATTGAGCCTAAGACATATTTTTAAATATAAATCAATGTTCTTATTAGGGTGAATGCTAGAAATCATGTGTTGTCGGATTTTAAATCCCCACCAACAAGTTTTTGATGAAAACCCAGATCTGGAAATTTTTATTTAAAGAATAAAAATATGAGTTTTATATTGATTAAATGTTTTCTTTCATGTATAGGAGTTAAATATTAGATTTAATCTACAAGAAAATCATTTCTCATGATGAACATGTTTTTCTCACTGTATCATAGTCTAGAACTGATAGCTATAGAGATGTAGATCAGTATAATGGAAGGATGGATCGAGTTGGCGAATTTTAACTTGTGTTATATGCAGATTTCAGCCCGTAAGTCGACTCACGACTTATCATGAGTCGACTCATCAGGTTGAGTCGACCCATGACTGTCATGAGTCGACTCATGAAGCCCTTTCCTGCTATTATTTGTGTTCTGCTGAGTCGACTCATATTGAGCACGAGTCGACTCATCGCAGTATTTTTCTTTTGTGGCATGGGTTTAGATCAGCCCAGCAGGGCATGTATAGGAATAGGACATGTATATCTTTCTATGCACAGTCCTCGTGTTGGACTATAATCCATTTCAAGTCCTCGTGTTGGACTATAACCCTTTAGAGTCCTCGTGTTGGACTATAATCCATTTTAATCATGTTTTAGACTTTTGCTAAACCTTGAGCATGTTACTTAATCAAGTTGGGTACATGACATATTGTTTTAGGCTGGGACATAATAGCTACCTAGGTTGTACATGACACCTATTGTAGCTTTGTCATGTTTGCACTTTATTGGTAGAGATGGGTATGTATTCTTTTCTTTATTTATTTCTTATGACCAACCTCGGGTTTAATATTTAGGGATCTACAATTTGAGATACAAGGTATATACATGAGGGTTTCCTTGTTTGGATTATTTCGCTCGACGTACCTATGCTCGTGTTGTATTTCCCTAAGTACTAAAACCCATAAATGTTTGTGTAAATGATTTATATTATTATGTATTAACTGTATTTTCATATACAACGAGCCCTATCCCATGGGGTTGGTTATGATGTTGCTCGCTAACGCTTTGACGCTCGTTGTCCCTCCCCCTTTCAGGTAACGAGCCAGGAGCCCGGAGAGTCGCAGGTTGATGGCGATGTACTTTAGCTTCAGCCGGCTATTTAGACATATTTTCTTTTGAGCTCCATTGTAGGTTTTGTGTAGACATGTGAGACTCTTATTCTAGAAGTTGTAAAGGCTGTGTGCCTTATTTCCTCTTGTCAGACATTTTGTAGTTGAGACTTGTTGAGAACTCCAGTTCATTTATTTTAGATATTTACTTGTATTGTAGTATATTTAATGATGAAATATTAATTTGATCTCTATTATTTCATCAGTTGATTCCTGTATAATCTATTACTTGCTTTGTACTACACCTGTTGTTGATTCCACTAGAAAGATAGTAATTATGATGGTGAAACATGTTATTGTACGGTGTGGTGCATGGCAGGTTTGATATTTCTGGTTTCACCTCGGACTGCAGCCTTGTGTGAACCCAGGGGCGTCACAGTCTTGATACGTGTAAGAGATGTGGTGCTTCTAGGTGGAAACTTGATAAACATGGAAAAGAGATCAAGCGAAAGGCAAATGGTAAAAAAATACCTCAAAAGACATTGCGATACTTTCCTCTTAAGCCACGATTGCAAAGGCTTTACATGTCTTCGAAGACAGATTCTGATATGAGATGGCACTACGAAAGACAAGTTGAGGACGGAGTGATGAGGCATCCAGCTGACTTTGATGCTTGGAAAAACTTTAATGAGCTACATGAAAGCTTTGTCGAAGAGCCCCGAAATGTTAGGCTTGGTCTTGCAAGTGATGGTTTCCAACCTTTCACAAATTCAAAAGTTTCTTATAGCATATGGCTTGTTTTACTTGTACCATATAACTTACCACCATGGATGTGCATGAAACAATCCAATTTTATTTTATCTATGCTCATTCCTGGTCCAACTGGTCCTGGAGATGCTATTGACACCTACTTACAACTGTTGATAGAAGAACTAAAGGAGCTGTAGGCCTCAGACGGTCGAACATATGATGTATCTCTGAGACAGAATTTCATTTTACGTGCAGCACTAATTTGGACTATTAATGATTTTCCTGCTTATGTAAATTTATCTGGATGGAGCGCTAAGGGGAAATTAGCATGTCCTTGTTGTAATAAGCACACTCGCTCTATCAGGTTATCTAATAGAGACAAGCAGGACAAGCAGAGCTATATGGGACATCGTCGCTATCTTGATGAAAATCATAGTTGGAGAAAGGATAAGAAATCATTTGATGGCACTAGGGAGAGAGGGTATGCAGCGCCGAAGCTGACCGGAGATGACATCCTTAAGCAGGTGGAAGATCTTATAGGGATCACCTTGACCAATCATCCTGAGAAGAAAATTAAAATATCACACGAAAGACGGGGAGATAATTGGAATAAGAAAAGTATTTTTTTATTTACCATATTGGAGAACCCTCTTATTGCGATATAATTTAGATGTCATGCATATTGAGAAGAATATTTGTGATAGTCTGCTGGAAACAATCATGAACATTAAAGGAAAGACAAAGGATAATATCAAAGCCCGTCTCGATTTACAAGCAATGGGTTTAAAACCGGAGTTACATTTAATCCAGAGAGGAGATAAACTTGTGATGCCGGCAACTTGTTATACTTTATCCCAAGAAGAGCAAAGCAAATTTTGTCGATTTCTGAAGAAGTTAAAAGTTCCAGATGGATTTTCCTCCAATATTTCTTAATGTGTAAACCTTAAAGAGCGTAAGATTTTGGGGTTAAAGAGTCATGATTGTCATATTCTTTTGCAACGCTTGATTCCTATATCAATTCGTGGGCTTCTTCCTGTAAAAGTGTGTGAACCAATTATTGAACTTTTCATATTCTTCACTATATTATGTGCCAAGACATTAAGGGTGGATGAACTAAAGCAAATTAATGAGCAGATCCCACTTACGTTATGTAAGCTTGAGAAGATTTTTCCACCTTCAATTTTTGATGTTATGCTGCATTTAGTAGTTCATTTAGCATCTGAAGTCATACTTGGAGGGCCTGTTCGATTTCGATGGATGTACCCAGTGGAGCGTCAGCTTTATACTTATAAGTCATATATCAAAAATAGGGCACGTCCAGAAGGGTCAAATGCAAAAGGATATATAGCAGATGAATGTATGACACTTTGCTCAAGGTATCTAAAAGGCTTCGAGACAAAGTTTAATCGCCTTGAAAGAAATTATGAAGATGACAATAGAGAATGTCATGAAGCACAACTATCTATTTTCAGACATAGTGGGCGGGCATTGGGTGTTGCCACCACCCACTACTTGATGAACGTGAGTGGTTGCAAGCTCATATTTATGTTCTAAAGAACTGTAATGAAGTAAAACCACACATTGAGTAATTCACTAAAGTTTAAGATTCTATTAATAAATTTACTATAGTTAGTCAACGTTAATCATATTTATGATATTTTAATGTATGGACTACAATGAATTCGTGAGAGAACCCACAAATCACTATGATGATAAACATTGGGTCTTTCCCAAACTTTATGTGACGATGATTAGAGATGAAAGATTGTGTCTTTCCCAAACTTTTATTTTAATTTGTTTTAGATAGTTTCATGTATTTTTTGTAGGATCCGAAATAGATACACTAGAACACTAGAGGGGGGTGAATAGTATTTTTTAAAAAATTATGCAAAGTAGATTATAAATTACAAAGAAAAATGACAATCTCAGAAATTCACAATCACAAACACAAAGTTTTATACTGGTTCCATCAATCCGGTATACATCCAGTCCCTAAGCAAATCCCGCTTGAGAGTTTTTACTATGGTTTTGAATAAACTTACAAAATCAAAAGCAAACCTGACCAATTTGCAAGTCCCTGTAAATAGCAACACCAATTGACAAACACCTTGCCAATTTGCACACCAATCTCTAAACCAAGAGATTAACACCTCTCACAACTCGAGAGAACTTTTGAAGCAACAATTTCAATTTCTATAAGCTTTGATTTGTAGTGTAGTGTAGTAGTGGCTTAGGAATGATTCTAACTTCTGTAAATTGCCTAAACAATAAGTATTTGAATGATGTTCAAAGGCAATTTCAGAAACTTTTCTTTTTCTCATAATCTGAATATTTTTCACTTGAAAAAATGCACAAAGATCAAAGCTTATGGGTATGTAAGTCTCTGCATTTTTTCTGAACAAATAACCTATTTATAGCCCTTGAAAAGACAATTTTTTGAACTTTAAAAACGTTTAAAAATGGCTATAAACAGTCATGAATTCAAACTTTGAATTTTGGAAAAAAAAACTGTATCTGTAGTCAACTACAAGATAGATTAGTCGACTACACTGAGTTTAAACAGACTCTGTGTATTCAAAAAAATTCTCAGTAGTCGACTATAAAGTTTATTAGTCGACTATACTGTAATTTGACAGAAACTTAAAAAATGAATTTTGCCTTCAGTAGTCGACTATAATGTCAATTAGTCGACTATACTGTAAAATAACAGAAACTTATGTTTCTGTCATAAACTTGAGTAGTCGACTATTATCCAAATTAGTCGACTATACTGTAAATTGACAGAATCTTATATTTAAGTCATATACATGAGTAGTCGACTACTATTCTAATTAGTCGACCACTAAGAGTAAAAAATATGAACTAAAATGTTTTTATACTCAAGTATTAACTATAACTCTAATGGTTAACATAGGAGATTTCTATAGTTAACCAACACACTAAGCCTGTGTTAGTGTGTTCTAATATTGTGTGTGTGCGTGTGTGTGATCAAGGCTTGTACAATAATTCTAAGTAAAGAAAATATAAAATACATTATCTCATATGTTCTTCATCTTCTTCACTTCATAATACCTTGAAATCAACTTGCACTTGTTCATATTTTGATATTAAAATCTGCATATAAAAGTTAGTGCACACACTGTATAAATTGATGATATTCAACATTCTCCCCCTTTTTTATGATAACAAATAATTTATGCATAAGTATGTATTTTATAACAAAGTTTAAACATTATGAAATAACCATACTTACCCCTGCATATATGCAAATTAGAGTCTATAACAATACATAATTCTAATATAGATAACTATTTATCCCTCTTTGTTATCAACAAAAAGAGATAAACATTTATGCTAAACATGACATTATTTCTTCAACATGAGCTAAAACTTCAAACAAATCATCAAGGTTATGAACATAGTCCATAACTTCACCCATCCAAATAGGTAGGCAAAGACTTGCCATAAAGACCAAAAGTTCCACAATGTTTATTACCATGATCTGTTTAAAATATATAGCACATATATTAACTATCCGAACAACATCACAGTAAAGTAAACACACAATCAACATACTTGACATTGTAGCAACATAACATATTACATATGTCTTAATAACAACTCACAACTACATAGTTTTTGATACTTAAACATAGATAACTAACAAAATAACATAATTGTTTTGAAACTCAACATTAAAACATTCAAAGCTAATATGATTTATGCATAAACTTCTAAGGTGCTGGAGGAGGTTGATGTTCTTGAAAATATGCACTAAGCTTTGTGTTCAAGTCATCAAACTTCTTGATTAGCTCTTCTTGATTGTAAATGATATAGGAATTTTGAGAATATAGAGCTCTTTGACCAGTTTTAAGTTCAAGAATACGTGCACTTAGTGTGTTGTATTGCACGTCTGAAAAACATAAAGGTTCTATAGGAAATGGTGGTGGTGGTTGACTAGAAGAAGCTCCTGCTTGAGTTGAAGATTGTGGAATATCTTGTGGAATTTCTTCTTGATGAGGATGAGGTTCATCTTGAGGATTTTGTTCTTGAATTTCAAAATTTGTTAACTTCATCCTAGTTAGGGCATTGGAAATAAAGAATTCAATGGAACGGACAACAGAATTTTTAGATTGAAGATCCACATGAAATTTGTCAAAGATTTTTGTTAAAAATACACCATAAGGAAGAAATCCTCATGGTATTGTCAGAAGATTATCAAAGTAAACTTCAGCCCAATTAACTTGGATATTTCCTATTATAGCATATAGAGCTTTTGCTAAGTCTAGGAAAATGAAATGGAAACTCCCAGTTTTTGGAAACAAGTTATACGCTAAGATTCGTGCAATGAACCTAGGAATTGGACGAAGTTTGTTTGAATTATTTAAAGGTTTACTATATCCAGGAAGAAATATATGATTAGATAAAAGATCTGAATCATTCATCCTAACTGACCTAAGAGAGACTCCTTGATAAGGAATATTGAAAAATTTTCTAATTGACTTTGTAGTCAAGTCAATTTCTATTCCTTTAACAAGAGCTTTAAGTTTTTCAGAACCACTAATAGTTCCAACACGTTCTATATTAGTATAGAACAATTGAACAAGAAAAGGATATGTGGGTTTTCTATTTTCAGCAGAGAATAATTCAAGCAATCCCACATTATCAAAATATGATCCAAAGTTCCAGGGAATAAAATCATCAAATTTCACAAATCGTCCTAGAAGAACTTCAAAAGTGGATATTTTGTTAAATTATTCTAGTAAATCAGGACTTTTTAAGTAAATGATGATTTCATCGTTAACATTAGAATGGATTTGCTTAGCTTTCTTAGCTCTAGACATGATGAAACAGAAAAATAACAGAAGATACAAAGATCAAGTTAAGAATTTTACCACAAACTATTGAAACCCTAGATTAGTCGACTAATACTTGGTGTAGCCGACTACTGAAGTTGACAGACTGCAGAAAGTGATGAACTTGATAAAAATTTTCAGAGGAAAGATGATGCCCTAACTTGGAATCAGTGGGTTCTGAAAAGAGGAAGAAGAAGGCTCGGTTTGATAGGTTAGTGGGTGGTTTTTATGTTTTTATCTTTTCTTTTTTAAAAGAATTGCATTGTATGGTCCAGATTGAATTGTAAAATAAATGAAAGGTGAAGATTTTATCTTAGATATGTGGCTAGGATTTGTAGAGTTAAAAATTTATGGTTGAGATGAACTCTACTTAAATGAAACGGGTATTGGGTTTTGGGTTTTGGGTTTAATTAAAAAAATCCAATAAGCTTTAAAACTGTAAAACTGTGAATTCAGTATTAGTAGTCGACTAATAAGAAAAGTAGTCGACTACACTGTAATCGATAGAAAGTTGATTTTTAGATTTTGACTTAGAGTAGTCGACTATAGGTTAAATTAGTCGACTACACTGTAATCGACAGAAAGTTGATTTTCAGATTTTAACTTAGAGTAGTCGACTATAGGTAAAATTAGTCGACTACACTGTAATTCACAGAAAAACTTATATGCAATACTTGTGCATGTAGTCGACTATAGGTCAAATTAGTCGACTATTAAGGGTATGTATGCATATATGTTTGTTTTAAAATTTTAATTTAAATCTTCAATTGAACATATACCTAATTCCCTTCTTAATTTAACATAAATTTTTTCTTTTAAGGGTTTTGTATATCTGCTATTTGTTTATCAGTAGGTATAAATTCTAATGAAATGTCACATTTAAGCACATGATCACGTAAGAAATGATGTCTAATATCAATGTGTTTTGTACGTGAATGTTGAATAGGATTTTTAGATAAATTAATTGCACTAGAATTGTCACACATTATGGATGATATGGGACAATTTATTCCATAATCAGATAATGTTTGCTTCATCCATAAAATTTGAGCACTTGCAAGACTTGCAATAATATATTCAGCTTCAGTTGTTGATAATGATACTGAATTTTGCTTTTTACTAAACCAAGATACAAGTGAATATCCTAAGAAATGACATGTTCCACTTGTACTTTTTCTATCGGATTTACATCCGGCAAAATCAGCATCACTATATGAAATTAAATCAAATGAGCTATGTTTTGGATAAAACAAACCATAATTTGTAGTATCTTTAATATATCTAAAAATTCTTTTTATTGCTTTAAGATGTGATTCTTTAGGATTGATTGAAATCTAGCACATAAACATACACTAAACATAATATCAGGTCTACTTGCAGTAATGTAAAGAAGTGATCCAATCATACATCGATAAAGCTTTTGATCAACATTCTTACCATTTTCATCTTTGTCAAGTGATGTAGTAGTACTCATTGGTGTTGGTTTGCTTGTTATATTTTCCATTCCAAAGCGTTTGAGTAAATCTTTTGCATACTTGCTTTGATTGATGAATATTCCTTCAAGAAACTTTTTTAATCTATCATACCAAGCACGAGGTGCTTGTTTAAGACCATATAAAGCTTTCTTAAGTTTAAAAACATGATTTGGAAAACTTTCATGTTCAAAACCTGGAGGTTGTTCTACAAAAACTTCTTCTTTTATAAAACCATTTAGAAAAGCACTTTTAACATCCATTTGAAATAATTTAAAATTCATAAAACATGCAAGTGCTAGTAAAATTTTAATTGATTCTAAACGAGCAACAGGTGCATAAGTTTCATCATAATCAATTCCTTCTTCTTGATTATAACCTTGAGCAACTAATCTAGCTTTGTTTCTAACAACTTGACCATATTCATCTAATTTGTTTCTAACCTTGAGCAACTAATCTAGCTTTGTTTCTAACAACTTGACCATATTCATCTAATTTGTTTCTAAAAATCTATTTTGTTCCAATAAAAGATTTGTTTTGAGGTCTTGGTATAAGATCTCAAACATTGTTTCTAGTAAATTGATTTAGTTCATCTTGCATTGCAATTATTCAAAAATCATCAAGTAATGCTTCTTTTATATTTTTAGGTTCAATAGTTGAAATAAAAGCAGTATGAGCAATCAAATTAAAATGAGATCTAGTAGTTACTTTATCAGAAATATTTCCAATAACTAAATCATGTTGATGCTTTTTAACTTCTACAAAATCTTTAGGTAAATCATTTTGTAAATTATCATCTTTTGTAATATCTAATATTGGAGTATCATGAATAGTATCAATTATATCATCATCATTATTTAAAATAATAGGTGATTTAGAAAAATTTTCATCAAATGAAACATGTAAAGATTCTTCAATAACTAGTGTTCTTTTGTTATATATTCTATATGCTTTACTATGATTAGAATATCCAACAAAAATTCCTTCATCAGATTTAGAATCAAATTTATCTAAGTTATCCTTTGTGTTTAAAATAAAACATTTACAACAAAAACTTTAAAGTAAGATACTTTAGGAATTTTGTAATAAAATAATTCATAAGAGGTTTTCTTTAAAATAGGTCTTAACAAAACTCTGTTTAATACATAACAAGCTGTTGATACAGTTTCTGCCCAAAAATATTTTGGTAAATTACTATCACACAACATGGTTCTAGCACATTCTTGTAAAGTTCTATTTTTCCTTTCTACAACTCCATTTTGTAGAGCAGCACGAGGAAAAGAAAAAATATGTGATATACCATGTTTATCACAAAAATTTACAAATAATTTATTTTCAAATTCACCTCCATGATCACTACGTATAGAGATAATAGAAGTAGATTTTTGATTTTGAATTCTTTTGCAAAATATAAAAAACTCATAAAAAGCATCATTTTTATGTTTAAGAAAAATTACCCATGTAAATCTAGAATAATTATCAACAAGAACAAATGCATATCTACTTCCATTTAAAGATGCTACTTTAGAAGGACCGAAAAGATCTATGTGAATTAATTCTAATGGTCTACTTGTAGATATTATATTTTTAGATTTGAAAGAAGATTTGTGCATTTTTCCTTGTTGACATGCATCACAAAAATTGTTTTTAAAAGACATCTTAGGTAAACCATTTACTGAATCATTTTTAGAAATCTTAGACATATGTTTAAAGTTAACATGTCCAAAACGTTTATGCCATAAAATAGAATCATTAGATGATGCAATAAGACAATGTTCATTTGAAATATTATTCATAGATAACACATATATGTTATTCTTTCTATGACCTTTAAAAATAATAGTTATTAAATCAATATCATAAATTAAGCATGATTCTTTTTCAAAAACAATTTTATAACCTTTATCACAAAGTTGACTAATACTTAGTAAATTATGTTTAAGACCATTAACTAATAAAACATTATCAATGATAGGTTTGTTTGGATTACCGACTGATCCAATACCGATGACTTTTCCTTTGTTGTTATCTCCAAAAGTAACGGTACCACCATCCTTGTTTTGAAAAGATGACAACAATTGTATGTTTCCAGTCATATGTTTACAGCAACCACTATCCAAAATCCATCTATCTTTCTTGGGTACCTAAAATAATGAACATTTACAGTTTTTGTACCCATACTATGTTGGGTCCTTTAAATTAGCCTTTAGGAAACCAAACCCATGAAGAGTTTGATTTGCTTAAATAGTTAGATGATAAACAAATATTTTTAATAAAATCAGAAATATAAAAATTCTTATGTAAAGAAGATAATTCTTTTGGAACCCAAATAGAAAAGAATTTTGATTTCTTTTTATACAAATTTTCATATTTATAATCATGCAAATCACAAGAAGGTTTTACAAAAATTGTATTCTTTGATTTGTTTTTATTAATTTGAAAACCTAATCCTTTTGTCTTTTGTGAATAAATATTCTCATTAGATAAACATTCATTTTCTTTAAGCAAAGAATAATTTTCTTCTTTCAATTCAAATACTTGAGAATTAGAAATAGTAGAGAAATTTAAATCAGAAATTTCTTCAAGTAATCTTTTATTTTCACCTTTAAAAAAATTATGTGAAGTTTTTAATCTCACAAAAGTTTCATATAATTCATTGAAAGCATCTAAAAGTTCTTCATTGTCACTTACTTTATCTTGTGCTATAAAACACATGTGAGCACTTTCCTTTTCTTCAATTTCTTCATCTGAAGATGACTCATCACTATCATCCCAAGTGACTGCCATTGCTTTCCTTTTTTTGTTATTTTGAATATTGTTGAAGTTATTGAAATAACTTGATTTTTGCTTATTCTTCAACATTGGACAATCTTTCTTCATATGACCTGGTTTGTTACACTTAAAACAAAGAGGGTTATTTGAAATTGAACTCTTAGATTTAAAATTACCTCGTTTTATAAATTTCCAAAATTTTTGTGCAAACATGCCCATTTCTTCATCATCATCATCTGAATCTTCTTTATCGGAAATAGTATTGAATGCAAGAACTTTCTTGTTCTTAGATTCTTATGTCATAAGATTTCCGATAAGATTTTTAACCGTAAGAGTTGACAAATCATTGGCTTCTTCGATTGCAGTAACTTTCTTTTCCCATTGTGGAGTAAGTGATCGAAGTATTTTTCTTATCATCTCCACTTGTGTATATGTTTTTCCAAGACTAATGAGAGAATTTGTGATGTCGGTAAATCTTGTGAACATTTCTCCAATAGTTTCATTTTTCTTCATCTTGAACAATTCAAATCTGTGCACAAGAACAGAAATTTTAGATTCTTTAACTTTATTTGTACCTTCATGAGTTACCTCAAGTGTATGCCAAATATCGTATGCATATGTGGCCGTTGACACCCTATTGAACTCATTCTTGTCAAGTGCACAAAATAATGCATTCATTGCTTTTGAATCCAAATTTGCATTATTTCTTTGTGAAGTAGTCCATTCTGTAAATGGAGTTGTTGGCTTCTCATATTTCGTTTCCACAACGTTCTAAAGTTCGTATCCAATTGATTGAAGGTAAATCTTTATTCGGCACTTCCAATAGTTATAGTTCAATCCATCGAACATTGGTGGACGATTTGTAGAGTGACCTTCCTTGAATTGTGAAGTATTTGTCGATGCCATCTTTCACCTTGCTCTGATACCAAATGTAGGATCTGAAATAGATACACTAGAACACTAGAGGGGGGTGAATAGTGTTCTTTAAAAAATTATGCAAAGTAGATTATAAATTACAAAGAAAAATGGCAATCTCAGAAATTCACAATCACAAACACAAAGTTTTATACTGGTTCCACCAATCTGGTGTACATCCAGTCCCCAAGCAAATCCCGCTTGAGAGTTTCCACTATGATTTTGAATAAACTTACAAAATCAAAACAAACCTTACCAATTTGAAGTCCCTGCAAATTGCAACACCAATTGACAAACACATTGCCAATTTGCACACCAATCTCTAAACCAAGAGATTAACACCTCTCACAACTCGAGAGAACTTTTGAAGCAACAATTTCAATTCCTATAAGCCTTGATTTGTAGTGTAGTGTAGTAGTGGCTTAGGAATGATTCTAACTTCTGTAAATTACCTAAACAATAAGTATTTGAATGATGTTCAAAGGTAATTTCAGAAACTTTTCTTTTTCTCAAAATCTGAATATTTTTCACTTGAAAAAATGCACAAAGATCAAAGCTTATGGGTACGTAAGTCTCTGCATTTTTTCTGAACAAATAACCTATTTATAGCCCTTGAAAAGACAATTTTTTGAACTTTAAAAACGTTTAAAAACGGCTATAAACAGTCATGAATTCAAACTTTGAATTCTGGAAAAAAACTGTATCTGTAGTCGACTACAAGACAGATTAGTCGACTACACTGAGTTTAAACAGACTCTGTGTATTCAGAAAATTTCTCAGTAGTCGACTATAAAGTTCATTAGTCGACTATACTGTAATTTGACAGAAACTTAGAAAATGAATTTTGCCTTCAGTAGTCGACTATACTGTAAAATAACAGAAACTTATGTTTCTGTCATAAACTTGAGTAGTCGACTATTATCCAAATTAGTCGACTATACTGTAAATTGTCAGAATCTTATATTAAAGTCATATACATGAGTAGTCGACTACTATTCTAATTAGTCGACTACTAAGAGTAAAAAATATGAACTAAAATATTTTTATACTCAAGTATTAACTATAACTCTAATGGTTAACATATGGGATTTCTATAGTTAACCAACACACTAAGCCCGTGTTAGTGTGTTCTAATATTTATGTGTGTGTGTGTGTGTGTGTGTGATCAAGGCTTGTACAATTATTCTAAGTAAAGAAAATGTAAAATACATTATCTCATATGTTCTTCATCTTCTTTACTTTATAATGCCTTGAAATCAACTTGCACTTGTTCATTTTTTGATATTGAAATCTGCATATAAAAGTTAGTGCATTTGTATAACACACATTGTATAAATTGTTATCATCAAAATACTATCATGGAGATATGATATTCAACATTTTTCTTTGGAACAATTAGGATATTAACTCTTGTTATTAGTATTGAATATTTGAGGATGATGGAATTTTATTTATTGATGTTATTAATGAATGAAATTTTTATTTTTTTTCTCTTATTCATTATTGGGTATTTTTAATATATTTTTGTTGTGAATCTTAGTGTCAGGTTGAGAATAATATGATAGTTGCCTATGAATGGAAAATTTATTATTAATGTATATTAGAAATTTGTAGTCTACAATGACAGTTTTATAAACCGTATTTTGTTCATCAACGAAGGGAAATCACCGTCGTTGATGGGTTGCTAATTACCCATTTTGAGGACTTTTACAACGGTATCCAACCGTCATTAATTAGTCTTCAACGACGAAAAAATACCCCTGTAACTAATGGTAATGACGGTAAAATATCTCGTCACAGATGGTAACGACGGGAAAATATCCCCGCCACTGATGGTAACGACGGTGATAATTACCGTCGTAAATATTAATGACGGTAATATGTTCCGTCGTTATAGACTCTATAACGATGGGTAGTATATCCCTTCATAACCTTTTAGCGAAGAGGGCTTCAACAACGGGTGACGAAGGGATTTTTTCCCCATCGTTAGCATACAATAACGAAGGTTTTCAGCTCTTTAACGAAGGTAAATCCCTTCGTTAAAGATGTAATTTCTTGTAGTGTTTCATGTTTATTGTTTTAAGTTTTAAAACGTCTGGACGTTTCGTGTAATTTTAAACTTTTAAAGAAAGTTTTGTGTAATTTTTAAAACTTTTTGTATTTTTTTTTTTTTTTGTAATACTTCATATAATATAGCATATTAATCTTTAAATTATTAACATGCAAGTTGTTCATATGGGGTTAGGATAAGATATAATTATGATTAAAATTTAAATGAAATATTAAAAATAGTCAAGGGTAATATTGACCATGTAAAGATTTTTTCGAACTCGTACTTTTAAAGGGAGTATGAATATAAATTACACTCTTTGTAGTTGGTATTATACAAGTACATGTATCAAACTCTTTATTCTTTTTTTTAAAGGCAAGTAGGTGTTGGCCCTATGGTTTTGATAATGATTTGTCAAACAATTTATAACTAATATATCTTCTAGTTTGTGTGGTTTGTTTTTCTCTTTACAGGTAATTCAACACACGGCAATCAAGAGTTAAATATTCAAGTTTATGTGTGTGCATTCACCTAGGTATAAGTTTAGTTTGCTTACATATATCGTATGATTATATTTAAGCTCAATATGTAACACAACACAAGTTTGACTTTTTATGTCATACAAATAATTTTTTATCAAACATTGTTACAATAGCTTTTATTCCATGTTTACAGCTCATTCATACTTTATTATATATATATAATGTATGCATGGTATATATACACGTGTTTACAAGTCATATTTTAATTTTCATGTTCGCGAAAAATAGGTTTTATGAACACTTTTCAAAAACAGTGAGTTTTCACAAACAAAATTTGCTTTTTCCAAAAATTCCTTTTCAAACATGTCTATTTTATCATTTAGAAACTTTCCCCAAAGTTTTACTATTTTTGGAATTGATTTGATATTTTTAACGTATTTTTGAAATCAGCCTAAAACCTGTAATTTGACATGTATCAGTTTGCGGTCGACCGTCACGATCGACCGCCAGTTGTTAACTTTCATATTTTACCTTTTATTGGATCACGGTCGACCATGACGGTTGACCGTGGCTCATCCAGAGACATTCGCGGTCGACCGCCGCGGTTGACCGCCAGCTTTTAAAATTCATTTCTCAGCTTTTTGTGCTTCGCAGTCGACCACCAATTTCTCACGATTGACCGCCGAACTCATAATTGCTTTCCAACGGCTATTTTTTGATTTGATTCTCTAGGGCTATTTTGGTCTTTTTAAGTTTGTTTTGGCTGATATCTTGAGTGTGTATAAATACCACATTGCTTTCCTCTTTCAATAACCAAGGAGTTTGTTTTACAATAAGTTTTTAACAAAAGATTAAGAGTTGTTTAAGAGCTGTTTAAGCTGATTTCATCAATCTGTTTCATAAGAAGTTTCCTACAACAAGAATAGGCTTTCAATTCCATCATCTACTGTTCTTCTTATCTATTGAGAAGTTTTCCTAACTCATTTTACATATAGCTTATTATTTCATTTTCATATTTTAGCTATATTTATTGAATTGTACATTTTCTATTCACTGATATCACACACACTGTATTGAGCTTATAATATTTCCATACTATATATTGTTGGGTGGCGGTGTGTGATTTAGTGAGAGTGAGCTTCATTTGCGTCCTCATTTGTTATCGAGAACAAACCATTGTATTTACCCTTTATTATGAGTATCACTTGTAATACACTTGTACACCGAGAGAAGTGTGAGGCGTGAGACGGGGTCGAATCCAATAGGAGTGGCGTCGGTTGACGAACCTAGGGAGAGGTTGCATCCGAGCACTTGAGGAGGAGGACACGGGCTAGGTTCCTACACTTATTGTGTAAAGTGTGATTGCATAGTGTTTGTTGTGTAAGAGTTTTCGGTAAACTTGTAAACCGAGTGTGTAGAAGATCCGGCTTCTAAATCGGATTGTGATAGTGAAGATCTCCTCGAGGTGAGGAGCGGGGACGTAGGCCGTGGTGACCGAACCTCGTAAACATATCGTGTGTTTTTGTTTTGCTTAGCGTATATTTTATTTGTGTTTATTCATATCATTCTTGTTCATATCCATCTCATATATTTTGTGCAAGAACAAATTAATCAATATAATTTTAATTGGTATTTAATCGGGATTAGATTAGCATAAGACCCTAATCACCCCCCCCCCCCCCCCTCTAGGATCTAACAATTGGTATCAGAGCTTGGTGTTCTTTGATTTAAGGACTAGTCGCCTTAAGTTAAAGATCCAAGTTATCGTATTTGTGTTAATCTAGTTTTGATTACATTTTGCTTCTTGCATATAATCACTATGGATATGTATGATGCATCTAGTTTAGGCTATGTCATTAATGTTGCTCCTCATTTGGATATTTTCCCCTATGCTCAATGGCGTGTTAGATTCAAACTTTTTGTTCAATCTAAACAATTCGATTTATGGGAAATTATTAAGGATGCTTATATTATTCCCACTTCGGAAAAATCCAAGTGGAATAAAGATGATAAAAGAATGTTTAATATGAACAAGCTTTTATTAGAATATGTGCTCAGTGCCTTTCACTCATCGTTTTCTAACAAATTTGCTCATTTTGATAGTGCTTACACCCTATGGAAATTCATTGAAGCACATCAAGGGGACTTGGAGGCTATTCAACAAGCGTTGGAAAATCCCACTTTGAGTTCTAAAGAAGCCTCATCTCCATGTACACTACCACTAGGTGATAACCCTAGTGAGGTATGCGAGCTTGACAACGATGATATTATTACTTTTGATGAGCTTGCTCTTGAGTTTAAAAAATTACATAATTGCTATATTGAAGTAAAAAGTAAGTATGTGAATATAAAATCTATTCATGAAACACTAGCCACTAAGTTTGATTTCATTGCAAATGAAAATATAATTCTTAAAGAATGCAATGAAAATTTGAGAATGAAAAATACTAGTTTGCTTCATGAAAAATGTGATGCCATGTTAGAAGTAGATAAGTTAAAATCTATGATAAATAATCATGTTTATCCTACTTCTAGTAGCAATGCTTGTATGCACAATGATGAGTTGAATCAAATGAGAAAACGTATATTAACCTTAGATTCAACACTAAACACTTGTGTTGCTAATAACAAAAAGCTTATGGACTTGTGTGCAAAGTACAATGTTAATTCTTATAAGAAACCTATTCACTATGCACACATGTATGACAAAATTCACAAATGTTCTATTTGCGGTCTTAAAGGCCATTTAGCCCAATTTTGTCATAATGCACAAAAGATTGACAAGTCTATTCATGATTGTGCATCCCATCAAGATTCTTCATCACATACACATGTACACACACATAGTGTAAATCATAAACATGCTCATGTGTATAAATGTGATTATTGTGGTCATTTTGGTCATTTGGCCATGTTTTGTTTTGATTTGAAAAGAAATTCTCGTTTGCAAAATAATTACAAAGAAAAATCTATTTTTGCAAATGAACCACGTGCACATCATTTCGGTCAACGCAAACCATTCAAACCCCTACATTGCACAAATTGCAATCGCATGGGTTATGTTTACGATTTTTGTTTTGACCGTATCGGTGCACAAAATACGCCCAAGCTTGTTCATAACCCTAAGGCCTTGGATTTACATGATAAGGATCATGTCCCAAATTTTAGTGGTACCAAAATGATTTGGGTACCAAAATGAGTTTTATTTCATAACTATTGTTTCGTTTTCGTTTTATAATTGGTTTTTGAGTTTAAATGTTGATTTTTCTTTTTATTAAGCTAAAATAAAATATTTTTGTGATTCAATAGCTAAAAGCTTTTTATATATGTATAATATCTCATAAAACAAATTTTTATTAAGGTCCAAAATGATATTTTCACAAAAATTCAGATTTTACAAAATTTTGCTGACATTTTTCTCACGGTCGACCGTCACGGTCGACCGTCATAATTTCTGCCTCAGAACTGAGGCTCTGTGATTTTCGCGGCCGACCGTCACGATCGACCGCGAGGGAATTTTACAGTTTCGATTTTATTTTGATTTTGGGTTTCGGTTTCTATTTGGATACTTTTCTTAACCCGAATCAATCATCACCCTTGATCTTATTTCTAAACTGATCCTAGCCATTCCTTCTTCTTCTCTAAGACCCGACCTCTTCATTTTCCCCCATTTTGAATTTTTTCCGCCAAAAATCATATCTCCCCACGGTCGCCCGTCACTCTCATCGTCGATCGACCGCGGATCTCCTGTTCTTCACTCTCATTTGGGAAACTTGTTGGGTAATCTCTCCTCTCTCATTCTTGTGTTCTATTTCTGTTCTAGGGTTTCTATTATCAATTCTAGGGTTTCTCTATCATATCCTATCGTTGATTTTATTCTGATACAATGCCTCCTAGGAAGAGATCTAAGCCAGATATTGGTTCCTCATCATCATCTATTGCCTCTAACTATGAGGATTTTCTACTGTTCAAACCCCTAGTTAAGAAATATAGGGAACTTTGTAAGTTGAAAATCTTGCCTAGTAGGTATATCAAATATGAGGAATTAGCTATCTATAATATTTATGAAATTTTATCTGCTGTTAGTTTGCATGATCTGTTAGATGTGGAACGTAAGGTTCCGTATTATCCATTTCTTGTTTATTTATTTTATGCAAACCTATCTGTTTCATCTTCAGCTGATGGTCTCCAAACCATCACTACATCTGTTAAGAATGTTCACATATCTTTTTCTGCTGACGAGCTTGCGGGAATCCTTAAGATCCCAACAAGTGACGTTGAGCTTATGTCTATTGATCACACCGATCAGGAAGTGAACAATATTATGTTTAAGCCCGGTTGCTCCTACCCTATGAACAACAAATCACTTAATCCCACTGCCAAAATTATCGCTCGTAGTGTTGCTCAAAATCTTATTCCTAAGACCGGTAGCTTTGATCACTTTGCTCCTGACAAAGTCAATGTTGTATATGCCATTTTTGCCAAGATAAAAGTGAATTGGGCAAACATTTTTCTCAAAAACATGGCATGTAAGCATTTAAAGTTCCTACTCTTTGGTTGCTTCATCACTCTTATTCTACAACACTTCGGTGTTGCTCTATCTCATGAACCCAAAGTTGATCCTAGTAAGGAATACTTTGATAGAGTCTCTCTTTCCCGTATGCAAATTTCAGACTCCTTATCTGATCCTACAAAACCATCATCTTCTCGTTCTCGGTCTAGAGCTTCCACTATCTCAGCTTCTGATGTTTGTGACCGACTGGATCATCTTGAGACTCAGGTCTTAAGTATTCAGAAAGATGTTAGGACTCTTCTCAGCTATCAGCATCAGTCTCTTGGGATTCCGGATCCCTCTTCCAGCTCTGACACTGGTTCTGGAGAGGGTTCTGAAGAAGGATCTGATTCTGGCTCTGGTTCTGGCTCTGGCTCCGACTCTGCATCTGATGATGGTGGTGATTGATTCTTGATGTTATTGGGTTTATGTTTTCGTTGAACTGAAACTGGATACTTATCTTTTATTTGGGAGTTGTAATAACTTTATGGTTTGTGTTTTGAAAACTATGTGTATTGTGGAACTATTTCTGATTATTATGGTTATGATAGCTTATGACTATCGTTTTATGGTTTTCCTTTAGATCCTCTGCACAATGTATTGAAAACAGGTTGTTAAGGATGCTATTTATGCAAAAAATTTGATTTTTATATTTATGATTTTAGTAGCTTGTTATGGATGTTTATGGATGTTTATGATGATTATGGATGTTTATGATGATTATGAATGTTTATGATGTTTATGGATGTTTATGATGATTATGAATGTTTATGATGTTTATGGATGGTTATGGATGTGTAGCTCTCATATATATTCTTCTTGTTATTTTGTTATGTCATTTATGCAAATTGACAGGGGGAGTATTGATTATGCAACCTATGCATGAATGCAGGGGGAGCGTTGCTCTTATTTTATATATTTTTTTCCTTTTTGATGTTGTCAAAGGGGGAGAAAAACTACATTTTATTGGTTTTATTTATTGGTTTAATTCATTAGTTTATTCATGTTGATGGAAAGATATGTAATGTGGTCGTATGTTGTTTATTCACATGTAACTACATAATCTATTTGGTTTATTCATATAAAATTTCATATCATTAAATAAATTGTTTGTCATCATCAAAAAGGGGGAGATTGTTGGCCCTATGGTTTTGATGATGATTTGTCAAACAATTTATAATTAATATATCTTCTAGTTTTTGTGGTTTGTTTTTCTCTTTACAGGTAATTCAACACATGGCAATCAAGAGTTAAAGATTCAAGTTCATGTGTGTGCATTCACCTAGGTATAGTAATTCAACACATGGCAATCAAGAGTTAAAGATTCAAGTTCATGTGTGTGCATTCACCTAGGTATAAGTTTAGTTTGCTTACATATATCGTATGATTATATTTAAGCTCAATATGTAAACACAACACAAGTTTGATTTTTTATGTCATACAAATGATTTTTTATCAAACATTATTACAATAGCTTTTATTCCATGTTTATAGCTCGTTCATACTTTATTATATATATAATGTATGCATGGTATATATACACGTGTTTACAAGTCATATTTCAATTTTCATGTTCGCGAAAAACAGGTTTTATGAACACTTTTCAAAAACAGTGAGTTTTCACAAACAAAAATTGCTTTTCCAAAAATTCCTTTTCAAACATGTCTATTTTATCATTTAGAAACTTTCCCCAAAGTTTTACTATTTTTGGAATTGATTTGATATTTTTAACGTATTTTCGAAATCAGCCCAAAACCTGTAATTTGACATGTATCAGTTTGTGGTCGACCGACACGGTCGACCGCCAGTTGTTAACTTTCATATTTTTCCTTTTATTGGATCACGGTCGACCGTGTCGGTCGACCATGGCTCATCCAGAGACTTTCGCGGTCGACCGCCAGCTTTTAAATTTTATTTCTTAGCTTTTTATGCTTCGCGGTCGACCGCCGAACTCATAATTGCTTTCCAAAGGCTATTTTCCGATTTGATTCTCTAGGGCTATTTTGGCCTTTTTAAGTTTATTTTGGCTGATATCTTGAGTGGGTATAAATACCCCATTGCTTTCCTCTTTCAATAACCAAGGAGTTTGTTTTACAATAAGTTTTTAACAAAAGATTAAGAGTTGTTTAAGCTGATTTCATTAGTCTGTTTCAAAAGAAGTTTCCTATAACAAGAAGAGGCTTTCAATTCCATCATCTACTGTTCTTCTTGTCTATTGAGAAGTTTTCCTAACTCATTTTACATATAGCTTATTATTTCATTTTCATATCTTAGCTATATTTATTGAGTTGTACATTTTCTATTCACTGATATCACACACACTGTATTGAGCTTATAATATTTCCATACTATATATTGTTGGGTGGCGGTGTGTGATTTAGTGAGAGTGAGCTTCATTTGGGTTCTCATTTGTTATTGAGAACAAACCATTGTATTTACCCTTTATTGTGAGTATCACTTATAATACACTTGTACACCGAGAGAAGTGTGAGGCGTGAGACGGGATCGAATCCAATAGGAGTGGCGTCGGTTGATGAACCTAGGGGAGAGGTTGCATCCGAGCACTTGAGGAGGAGGACACAGGCTAGGTTCCTACACTTAGTGTGTAAAGTGTGATTGCATAGTGTTTGTTGTGTGAGAGTTTTTGGTAAACTTGTAAACCGAGTGTGTAGAAGTTCCAGCTTCCAAACCGGATTGTGATAGTGGAAATCTCCTCGAGGTGAGGAGCGGGGACGTAGATCGTGGTGACCGAACCTCGTAAACATATTGTGTGTTTGTGTTTTTCTTAGCGTATATTTTATTTGTGCTTATTCATATCATTCTTGTTCATATCCATCTCATATATTTTGTGCAAGAACAAATTAATCAATATAATTTTAATTGGCATTTAATCGGGATTAGATTAGTATAAGACCCTA
>NC_033794.1:98981399-98984825 GCF_001876935.1 Asparagus officinalis
AATAGGGTAACCTAACCAGCCAAGTCCTCAACAACACTCTGTCTTAAAAACAAAGGGATAGAAACAGACCAAAAACAAGAGGACAAACAGTCAACCGATTTATCTAGGGAATGAACAACACCAATACCAGTACGCCTTACATAAGAAACTTTAGAGCAGCCAGTAATAGTCAGACCAGCGTGAACTTCATCTGCAATAGGAGCCAAGGAAGCAAAAGGAGAAGGAGAGTCCACCAAGGAGACAATCTTTAGAGAGTTAATTTCCACCACTGAAATCCTCCAGTTCATACACCGAACAAAGCGAATATCTTCCAGGACAGCCAATAGCTCCGCATGATCCACAGACATAAGACCCCTGATCCTCATAGTGTAGCAACCAAGCACATGTCCATGGTGATCCCGAATAACACCTCCCAAACCAATAATATCTCCTTCCAGAGGAACAACAGCATCTGTGTTGAGCTTTAGTAAACCAAGAGCAGGGGGATACCAAGCAGAAGGCCATTTGGAAGGAGTGACAATGTCACGGGAGAGACCTCTAACTCTATCCCCTTCCTCCACAAAACATAGAATCCGAGTTACCAAGACTGAGGCCTCTCTAACACCACCACCATGAGAGTGCATATTTCTTTCCCCCCATATAAACCACATGGTTGTGAAAGCTAAAGTCAGAGAGTGCCCAGGGAAAACAGAGGTGATATGGAAAAGGAAATCACCATAAGACGTGCCTCGAAAACTATTAATCACTTCCTAAAGATCTAAGGACTCCCACACTAAACAAGCAAAGGAGTAGATGGTGAAGATATGAAGGGCGGTCTCAAAGGCAGCGAAGCAAAGGCGGCAACTAGGGGCACAGAGATCCCCCTGCGAGATAAACTAGCTGAGGTGGGGAGAGCATCATAGAACAGACGCCAAAGGAACACTCAAATCTTCGGTGGGATCTCCGCATGCCAGATCAAGGACCACCACTTCGCTACCCTAGAATCCGAAGTGGAAGCAGTATCAGGCATAGTATGGCGAAGAAGTCGGTATCAACTCTTGACTGTGTAGCACCCCTTCTCCTCATAATGTCAAATGAGTCTATCAGGGACAGGAGAAGGCGGCAGTAGGATAAATGAAATGTTCTCCCGACCTACCTGCCAAAAGGAGGTAGTAATCAGCTCATGATTCCAAGTACCTGAAGCAGAGATCAGCTCAGCCACCCTTCTAGAAGGTCGATCGTAGAAGTGATTGGCCTGAAAGAAAAGGGCCTTGGGATCCATAGGTTAGCACTGATAGAGGCACTCTGGCCATCACCTATCCTCCATCTCATACCTCGAGCCAGGAGCTCTCTCCCCCAGATAATGTTTCGCCATAAATAAGAGCAGCCAGGGCCGACACCAGCTGAAAGGAAGTCCGAGTCCCTGAAATACTTCCCCTTCAAAACCCTACTAGCCAAAGAAGAAGGAACCTGAATGATTCTCCATGCCTGCTTAGCCACCAATGCCTGATTAAACATATATAGATCTCTAAAGCCTAGACCACCCTCTGACTTTGCACGACACACCTTCTGCCACCTTACCTATTGAATCTTTCTCTCACCAGAAGTTAATCCCCACCAGAATCTCATAATGATAGACTCAATCTCCCTGCACAAAGAAATTAGAATGCGAAAGATACTCATCACATAGCATGAGATCGCCTGCAAAACAACTTTTACCATAACCAAGTATTCTCATCTACACAGGGGCTAAAGATGATGGCAGACTTCTGAAAGTTGACTTTCTGACCGGTTGTAACCTCATATATTAGCAGAGTACTCTGGACAGTCTGTGCAGTGCCTGGGAAGCCTAAATAAAAACCAAAGAGTCATCTGTAAAGAACAAGTAAGAAATCCTTAGCCCCGACCGGGAACAAGATAACCCTCTGATGCACTTGTTCTCCTCCTATCTGATGATCAGTGCCGAGAGAGCTTCCGTGCAGAGAAAAAACAAATATGGAGATAGTGGGCATCCTTGTCGCAGACCACGAGTAGGAGTGACCTGACCCACAATCTGCCCGTTGGGACAGAAAGAGAGTGAGGAAGTAGAGATACATTCCAAGATGAGATGCCTCCAATGATATGGAAATCCCATGACCTGAAGGGTCTTGTCAATAAACCCCTATTCCACTCTATCATATGCCTTACTCATATTCAATTTCAGTGTCATATGGCCAGACTGACCCCGTCTCCTTTTTGCAATGTGTGGAGAAGTTCAAAAGCAATAATGAAATTATCCAGAATTGATCTAGCTCCCTGGGACAAAGGCACTCTGAAAGCATCCGATCAATTCGTCAAGAACTCGCTTCAGCCTATTAGCAATTGTTTTCATGACAATCTTGTAGACCATATTGGGTCTAAAATCTGTCACAGTCTTAGGTGAATCCTTTTTGGGGATGAGAACCACATTGGTTTTATTCCAAGACCTGATAGACGAGCCCCCATTTAGAATCTTCAAACATGCAGCCGAAATATCTGGGCCAATAACAGACCACCGGGACTAAAAAAAAGGATGCATAGAAACTAACTGGGTTGGGTGCTTTTCGTAGGGCTTTTGGGCTAGGCCACTTACATCCACATTGTGGTTATTTTCCGGACTTTATTTTTTTTTAAATGTCACTAATTGATAATTCAATGATACCAAACATAACATTTAAATACCCAGGTTTTATTATCTTCCTAGCCGTTGTGAACTTGTTAGATTTCCGTAGGGCTTTTACGCTAGACTACTTACATCCACAATTAATGTAGCGGAAGAGTAATTGAAAAGATAATTGTTCATTATGTACGAGCAAAATGGCATAAATCCTAGAAACTCTAAGAAGAAGAAAAAACTTTTCGAAATAATAATAGCGAATATAAAGAGTCTCACACATTCGCTTCCCTTACATAAGGTGTAAAACAATGTAAAATTATTAAAATAACTTTTCATAAAGTAAATAGACTTTCTAGAAATAAAAGACGTTTCATACGAAATAGAAACTAGATTAGACAAAAACTCTTCAACGCACAATTTGAGCCTGAAGACTTTTTCTTTATCCTTGAAACTTGGAGCGGCAAAGCGGTTTTGCATGTAGAGCACTTCCCAAGCTTGCTGGAAAAAATGGCATAAATCCTAGAAACTCTAAGAAGAAGAAAAAACTTTTCGAAATAATAATAGCGAATATAAAGAGTCTCACACATTCGCTTCCCTTACATAAGGTGTAAAACAATGTAAAATTATTAAAATAACTTTTCATAAAGTAAATAGACTTTCTAGAAATAAAAGACGTTTCATACGAAATAGAAACTAGATTAGACAAAAACTCTTCAACGCACAATTTGAGCCTGAAGACTTTTTCTTTATCCTTGAAACTTGGAGCGGCAAAGCGGTTTTGCATGTAGAGCACTTCCCAAGCTTGCTGGAAA
>NC_033794.1:98986090-99015543 GCF_001876935.1 Asparagus officinalis
GTATCCACTCTTGACTGTGTAGCACCCCTTCTTCTCATAATGCCAAATGAGTCTGTCAGGGATGGGAGAATACGACAGTGGGATAAATGAAATATCCTCCTGATCTACCTGCCAAAAGGAGGTAGCAATCAGCCTATGATTCCAAGTACTCAAAGCAGAGATCAGTTCAGCCACCCTTCTGGAAGGGTCAAGCGGAGAAGTGATTGGCCTGAAAGAAAAGGGCCTTGGGATCCATAGGTTAGCACTGATAGAGGCACTCTGGCCATCACCTATCCTCCATCTCATACCTCGAGCCAGGAGCTCTCTCCCCCAGATAATGTTTCGCCATAAATAAGAGCAGCCAGGGCCGACACCAGCTGAAAGGAAGTCCGAGTCCCTGAAATACTTCCCCTTCAAAACCCTACTAGCCAAAGAAGAAGGAACCTGAATGATTCTCCATGCCTGCTTAGCCACCAATGCCTGATTAAACATATATAGATCTCTAAAGCCTAGACCACCCTCTGACTTTGCACGACACACCTTCTGCCACCTTACCTATTGAATCTTTCTCTCACCAGAAGTTAATCCCCACCAGAATCTCATAATGATAGACTCAATCTCCCTGCACAAAGAAATTAGAATGCGAAAGATACTCATCACATAGCATGAGATCGCCTGCAAAACAACTTTTACCATACCCTAGCTGAGAAAAGAGCCCTCCTCCAAGCTTGGACTCTTTTCCAAACTAAGTCTCTGATTGAAGCAAAAATCTGATGACGGCTTCTTCTAACCATTGAAAGGAGGCCTAAGTACCGATCATGTGACCGGACGCTATCAAGCCCCAAGACAGGAAAAAATAGAGGCCCTAGTATTCTCATCTACACAGGGGCTAAAGATGATGGCAGACTTCTGAAAGTTGACTTTCTGACCGGTTGTAACCTCATATATTAGCAGAGTACTCTGGACAGTCTGTGCAGTGCCTGGGAAGCCTAAATAAAAACCAAAGAGTCATCTGTAAAGAACAAGTAAGAAATCCTTAGCCCCGACCGGGAACAAGATAACCCTCTGATGCACTTGTTCTCCTCCTATCTGATGATCAGTGCCGAGAGAGCTTCCATGCAGAGAAAAAACAAATATGGAGATAGTGGGCATCCTTGTCGCAGACCACAAGTAGGAGTGACCTGACCCACAATCTACCCATTGAGGCAGAAAGAGAGTGAGGAAGTAGAGATACAGTCCAAGATGATATGCCTCCATTAATCTAGAAATCCCATGACCTGAAGGGCCTTGTCAATAAACCCTCATTCCACTCTCTCATATGCCTTACTCATATCCAATTTCAGTGTCATATGGCCAGACTGACCCCGTCTCCTTTTTTTCAATGTGTGGAGAAGTTCAAAAGCAACAATGACATTGTCCTGAATTAATCTCCCTGGGACAAAGGCACTCTGAAAGCATCCGATCAATCCGTCAAGAACTCGCTTCAGCCTATTAGCAATGGTTTTCATGACAATCTTATAGACCATATTACATAGACCAATGGGTCTAAAATCTGCCACAGTCTCAGGTGAATCCTTTTTGAGAATGAGAACCACATTAGTTTTATTCCAAAACCTGATAGACGAGCCACCATTTAGAATCTTTAAATATGCAGTCAAAATATCTGGGCTAATAACAAACTACTAGGACTGAAAAAAGGATATATGGAAGCCATCTGGACCGGGTGCCTTAGAAGGGCCCATAGATCGAAGAACACCCCATACCTCATCACCTGTAAAAGGCTCAGAAATGATCCGGAGGTCATCCACTAAAAGCTTAGAAGAGATAGCACCAGCCACCTCAGCCAAAACCTCCTCTGAAGGAGTAGAAGAAGAAAATAGTTCTGAGAAATACTTCTCAGTAAGCGTTGCAATTCCCACCTGATCCTCCACCTAAATTCCATTAGGATAACGTAGATGGCTAATGAAGTTCTTCCTCCTCCTAGTGGAAGCTCTAATATGGAAGAAGTTGATGTTACGGTCCCGTCTCGGAGCCAATCAACCCTAGCTCACTGTCACCAGAAGCTCTCTTCCCTATACTCAAGAACCTCTCTCTCCTTCTCAAGTCTTCGGATCTCAGCCATACGATCCCCCACATCAGGAGAAGAGTAGAGAGACTGGAGCTTCGCCGAATAACTGATAATTTGTGCCTCCATCTACCAAAATGCTCTTTGCTCCAACTACTGAGATTTGTAGCACAAGACCCTAGCTTTTGACAAACTAATTCACATAGACCCTGTTGTGTGGAGATCCCAGGCCAAACCCTACTAATAACATCACTCAAATTATCCTCTTTGAGCAAGAAGGCTTCAAAGCGGAAGGGACAACCATGCCTAACTTGAAGGGGGCGAGGAGCAGCAAAATATAACATAATAGGACGATGGTCAGAAACAGAGAAATCCAAGTGGTGTACCTCAGCAGTGGAAAATATGTCACGCTAGCCAGAGTCAGCTAGCATCCTGTCCTAGCGCTCTTGAATATGAGATGTACCAGTCTGACGATTATTCCAAGTGAAGGTGTTCCCGCAATACCCTAGATCAAGTAGCTCACAATGCAGAAGAACATTCTAAAAATCTAGCATTCTCGAAACATGTGCTTGTCTACCACCCAGCTTCTCCCATGGGATCGTGATGGCATTAAAGTCACCTCCACATAACCATGGCTCAGAGGAAAGACCCCTCAACCGTCTCAACAAATCCCAGGACTGGTACTGTAAGTGTTTCTAAGAATGGCCATAAAACCCGATGAATCGCCAGTTCCTTCCCGTTGAGTTAACAACTAATGCATCAATATGCCCCTGAAGAAAAAGAACGAATAGTCACATCCATTTCATCGCCCCATAGTAACATGAGTCCACCACTTCTGCCTCTACTATCCATCACAAAGCAATTCTGGAAACCCAACTAAGATCCCATTATTTGCGCCCACCTACCAGAAAGTCTAGTCTCCGAAAGAAAGACTAGACTTGGGGAATGAGTCTGCATCAATCTGCGAAAAGCAGTCAACGTTTTAGGGTTCCCTAGTCCCTGAACGTTCCAACAAAAGCAACTCATGGCTCCTGACGTCCCTGGCCACCAGGGTGCGCCTCAACAAGAGTATAATCTGGACTGGAAATCACTAATCGTGCCCTCTTCTCATGTACATCCGGAGGATCCTTCAGAGAATCTTTCTTGTGTTTGCCTCTTTTCTCTTTCTGTTTGGAGCCCTGCTACCCAGACCCTCTAGCAAGCCTCTTCCAAGTCGATATAGCCCGCTTTCCGGAGGTGGATGTGGAAACTGTAACATCATGTAAATCAGAGCCAAAGCCGGTATCCATGAGCAAGGGTACATGAGGGGTTTCACACCTCTCAGTGACTAAAATGATCTGTAGTGGAGCACTATCATGTGAATCATCATCCTTAGTATTATCTGAGATGACCCGAGATGATGGTTGTTTCTGCCCCTCACGATCTGCTTCAGTTGCTCTAGAAGACCGAGTCTCAAAGGCCTTGAAAGATCGAGAGGGTTCTCTGAGCCAAGAACCATATCTCCTTTTGGATGTGATAAAAATACCATCGACTTGTACACTTTATTTGTCACACTCAGTAGCTTTGTGGCTAATAATGCCACATGAAAAGCAAAAGTCAAGAAGTCTCTCATAGGTGAGGAAGAGCTTCTCAATCTCACTGGTCTCTTCAAAGCAAACATGTATGCTTCTTTTTAGAGGCTTAGTAATATCCACGAGAATTCTTAGCCGCATCTTGTTATCCCGCAAATCAATCCCTTTAAGTTCTCCTATAAGCGAGTCATAGTCTCTGGCGCACCTCTCGTTCATCGCAGCCAGTGGTACATTCTTGACGTTTACCCAAAATAAAGTTGAAGAGAAATCCAGAGAAGTTGGGACACCGTCCCCAAGAGGAACAATCAAATTGAGCAAATTCCTTTCAAAGCATCATGGCCCACCATCAAACACTTTCTCCCTATCTGCATCAGAACCGAATCTGAAAAGAAAAGTATTCCTTCCACTATAATGTTCCACTTGGAAGGGGGCATCTACAATCCATACCTTCCTAAGGACACACTCAAGACCATCTCTATAGCAATCTTCCTACCAAAAACCTTCCCCAAGGCACAGTTGTTAAGGGAAGGCGAATCTGTCTGGTCCTTAGTTGACAGAAAAACAGGGTCATCTTCATCGTCTAAGCTACATTTGGCACAAAGCTCGGCCAGCCCGTCATCATCAATTCTTGCCATGTTTCAAATTAATTTGGAGCCGAGAGGCTGCTTAAAACGGTGATGTCGTTAATATGAGACCGATAGATGGTCTTAAAATAGCGATGCTATTAATTTGAGTATGAGAGACGACTTAAACGGCGATGCCGTTAATTGGAGACCGAAAGGCGGCCCTGAAACGGCGATGTCGTTAATTGAATATGAAACGGTGATGCCGTTAATTAAATATGAAACGGCGATGCCGTTAATTAATTATGAAACAGCAATGTCGTTCGTGTGAGCCGAGAGACAGCTACCTCGGAGGACGAGATGTGTGAAACCCTGAAGACTGCCGTGAGGGTTGGGGACGAGACACAGATCTCGCCAAATAATTTGCCACAAAACTATCAGAGTGAGACAGGAAGGGTCGTGCCTTACAAAGATTGTAGAAACCAGCCAGAGAAAAAAATAAAAAGAGACGGTCGTGCCGATGGAGATCCGTCACGAGGGAGGGGGAGAGAAGCGTTACGCGCTTCCAGAGAGGAAAAGGAACATAATGAGATCTAGGGTTTTCAAAACCCTAGAAAGGGGGCGGCTACAAGAGAGAGACCCGACTGAAAACTAAGGTTTTTAAAACCCTAGAGAGGACGGCTACGAGTGAGAGCCGACTGTAACGCCGAAGAAGTTGGTTTAAAAGGCTTAAGAGTTAAGAAGCCAACTCTTTATTCTTTTGAAGTGCTTTAGCTTCGTTCTGGTATGTTATCAGAATATTCAGATGTGATCTTTGGACATCAAAAGCAAAGTCCAATATTTCTTGTGTTTCGGATCCGAGTATGAAAAGAATACCCCCTCCATAATGTGAATGTACGTCATATAATTACAAAAGCAACTGCTTTTTAAATTGGAAACATGTGTCATTCTTCTGATTGGCCCTCAACTAGTTTATAATCACATCTATTAAGTTCCTAGTTGTCTCCTTTCGCTTTCTTCCTACTATTCAACCACTCATATCCGTTTGTTCTTCATTTTCACTATATGACAGCCACATGAAATCGCACAATGCTGCATCACTTTTGCTCTTTAAACCTCCTACTCGTTCTCTCTCCACTTGTTGTGGTTTAGGTCTCATCTAACTCACTCACCTTTTTTTTGATCTCCTCCATTCCTTTAATTTATCTTTATATAGCATAATAATCTCTGAGAAGTTTCTATGCAAACCTACAAAAATTAGATAAGATCCCTAATCATGTGGGTTATGTCCATTGCAATCAATTTTGGCCATATTAGATGACCAACCTAGAATTATTCAACTATGTGCCAAAGATCATTCAACAATAATAAGAACAATAAGGGGAGATTATTATGAACCTTGGTATGGTACTAAGGTTGCTGTGTTTTGTACAGTCTCATTCTATCGACCTGTTGACCGCTATGCTAGTTTTCAATGTCGACAAAACCTAGTAATAACTATCAAACTTGACAGAATGACACGGGGGTTGAAAACCTAGTAATAACTATCAAACTTGAGAGAATGACACGGGGGCTGAAATTTACTGCATCTGATCTCAAGCTTAATGTGTTAATAGAGTGAACTAAGGTCAGTATGTACCCCGAAAGTGACGGGTGGTGTGTCGTTAACATAACACATATTCAAACCATCAGCTATTACCTGCATGTGTTAATGTTTTGGATTGTAATGACTTGAACGTATGTTATGTCCCCGACTCATAGGGTAAGGCCATGAAAGGACATACCGGTGCTCATTTATAGCGTTAATAAACACATGTTAATATTGTAATACATGGGATTCTTCCTTAAAATCACTTCTTTTACTAACTACTTGACCATGGAGGTTCTGTTTGACAACTATTAACGAGAATTCGAATTTAGGGGGAAAAAAACCCCAGAAATCCCATTTCCCTGTCGATCAGCATACGTAACACCAAACATGGGTAATCTGCTAATTAAAGAGCGCAATTCAATGAGGAATACGTTTCGTTGGGCCGGCATTTATCAACCGTGGCCCACCAATTCAAAACTTTTAAATGTAAGTGAGGGCCGGCCGATCAAAGTGGAGCCCGCAGTTGGGTGCACATCTAACTCGACCATAAATGAACAAGAAATGAACCCAAATTAATTGCCTGGCTCTTTGTGGGTCCCCACCATCTCAGTGGTGAACAGATTTTACCAGAACATCGGCATATAACAGGATTATTTATACCATTCTCGATCTGGTGAATAGAGAGTCGATGTAAAAAAAAATTAACTATTATGTTTGTAGCACAAACAATCATTCTTGTAGTATGGTTCTTATAAGATTTGTGGTGGATCTCATTTACCTCGTCGCTCCAATTATTTATTGTTACTTACTAAAGTTGTTATCACTAGTTACGACAATATGACAAGTGATTGCCGATTAGATTCTTCTCTTTCGAAAATAATATTTGTTTTCCAGTTGTTATTATTCTTCTGGTGCACCTGATGCGTCAAATAACATAAGAACATGGAGTGTTGAAAAATGAAGCATGGGGAGCGCTAAATATGATGGTTTTCTATTCTTTTTATTTTAATGCGCTCCTCCTATAAGTTTTAAGGTATTGAAATTTGTGAGATTATTTCTTGGGTTTTAAAAAGTACTCACGTGATAAAAGAGCGTTGTTATAGGCACCCAAAATATGAGACCAAGAGAGAGGACATGTGAGGTGTCCCCTCCTTATTGCATAATGAGCTGGCATAACCAGATCATTATGCAATAGAAAGAGGACATCTCACCTGTCTTATCCCTTGGTCCTATATTTTGGATCCTTAAGACATTTTTCGTGATAAAAAACATAGTTTCTTTTAGATTACAACTAATATTTTCATGCAGTTAGATGCATGCATGACATAAAAATTAAGTTCACGCAAGTCAAGAATGATTTTTTTTTAAATAACAGAATAGAGAGATAGTATACATATGTCCTCTGTCATCATTTCTACATAATTCTTATTAGAGTTCAATATTACTAAGCTATCAAAAGAAAAAAAAAATATTTTTTAATATTACTACAATTTTTCTATGCCCTTGCACATAAATAGTAAATGAACAAAATTATGAACCCAATTAAATTACATGGCCGTTTTTGGGCCCCCACCATGTCTCTGCGCCCAAGATTTTAATGCAGAGCTGCTCTCAATGCTCTCTGCTCTCCCACCACCTTGTCTCTTCAATTCTCTCTCTCTCGCCTCTTGCCATTTTCTAGAGTGAGAAAATAAGGATGTTGGAGAGGTCCTTAATTGTAGTTGAGCTCATCACGTTCTAAAAGTGAGTTTGAATGGGTTTTTGGCGAATGAATGAATTTGAGATTCATGAACTGGAGGAATTAGATTTTTTTTTTTCTTTTTTTGGCTTCTGGGTTCTGCTAAAGATTGGATTTTGATGACAGGTTTGATCAGTTGAAGGATTTTGAGAAATGGGTTTTTGAGGGGTGAGTTCAGTTTGAAATATGGAGGGAAGGAACCAGGCTCCTTTGGTGAGTTTATATTGCCTTTTCTCAGATCTTAGAAATTGAATTGCAATTTCTGTTTTCTACATTATACTTTTTCCATTTTTTTTGGTTTACTTTTATCTTCCCTTTGTGTTGATCTTGTGAGAAATAGATTAATTGTAGATGCATTATCTTGGAAATATCATATAAATGTCATAAAAGAATGGGAAAAATTGCAAAATAGACCGTTTTTGCTAATTATTTAGCAAAATAGACTGTTTTGCTAAATAATTAGCAAAATAGACCTTTTTTTGGCCAACAGGCCAAAAAGAGGTCTATTTTGCAAAACAGCTCAGAAAACGCCAAAAAGAGGTCTATTTTGCAAAATAGCTCAGAAAACATACGGGACTAGTAGTCCCGTATGTTTTAATCACGGATTAGTAAAATTTTCTACTCAGGGACTAGTAGTCCCGTATGTTTTAATCACGGATTAGTAAAATTTTCTACTCAGAAAACATACGGGACTATTAGTCCCGTATGTTTTCTGAGTCACTAATCCGTGATTAGTTGGCTCTAAACATATGGGACTAGTAGTTCCGTATGTTTTCTGAGCCTTGTTTTTCAAAATAGACCTCTTTTTTTCAAAAGAGGTCTATTTTGCTAATTATTTTTCAAAGTGGTCTATTTCGCTATATATTTCATAAAAATAGTCTATTTTGCAAATTTTCCCTAAAAGAATTGCATGATTATAGTTTGGCGAATTGAAGTTACTGATCAATTTAAAGGGGAGGAAATACAACCATGGTTTTGTTTGATGATAAATCCACTGGTATCATATAACATAAAAATAAGAATCAAGAAAATTGAAGAGAGGTAATTTTACTTGCATGTCATTTTCTCTTCTAAAGAACATAGTTTTATTTTCATTTATTTATTTATTTATTTTTATTTTTTTGGGTAAGTAAACCGGATCATATTTAGCTATGTCGTGAAGGGAATACATTTTTTTGTTTGTAATTTAGCATGCATGAGGTTATGTTTTTTACGAACAACATTATGCACTAAACAATTTTCATGCTTACGTGCACAATTAGTAATTTCTAACATGAGTTTGATTCTCTTTCTTGTTCTATCCAGTCTCTATAATCTCCATCATTTTCTTTATTAATATATAGTGAATATCTTTACACTTGTCTAATTGTTCCTTATGAAGTCACAATGGTCATTCATTGATGGCAAAATTGTTATTTGGATAAAACAGAAAGTTGAACAGGAAAGGTAGATGATCGGAACCATTGCTAATGATTTCAAATAATCTTCTTTCTTTTGTTTATTGAAGACACGATAATGAGAAGACCTGGGAGGTTTGTGGAGTTCGCTGCTAAATCCAGTTGAGGATTAATCCTTGTTGAATTAGGCTTCCAGTTTCCTTATGTTTATGTACACTATCATGTTCTATTCTGAGCGGCATCTTTAAGTCACTACTTAATTCTTATTTGGAGTCACGTATTTGGCTTCATTTTTAGGATTCGTTTATCACTATTCAGAATAGAGGTGAAGATTGATGCCTTCTATGTACTTGCGGGGAAGAGACCCTGTGGAACTCTGTGAGGTCCCTCATGAAACCGGAGAAAGTATTCAGTGGACAACATCCACCAAATAGATTTGATGATCTGATGCTCCTACCCAATAAGCAAAAGACAGCTCGTATACTTAATTTAATCTGTCCTTACGATATCTTTGTTAGATAGAGATTGCATCGTTAACTGTATGTCTTTTGTTGAATGCCTATTTCTCACTTATTTCTCTCTTCCTCCATTTCTCCTCCCAAATGCCCGCTACAACCACCCCCCCGATTGCCACAACCTTCTCCTCATGTTTATTCAGTTTGGATAGTGTAGGGTTGAAAAATATATGATTGATTCTTGTTTTAAGAATGGGTTCTATCACTTGGTAAGAATTCCTTACAATCGCTCTTAGCACGTAACCGACGTGCTGAAATCGTGGGTAGCGAGGCGTAACTGCCTCCTGCAATTTAGTCCACGTGGTCTAACTAGGTCTGTAAAACCGTTACAACCGAACTTCGTATGGATGACGAGCCTCGTTTCGTGGTGAGGTTCGTCAGATTAGACTAGCCTCAATGCGTAGCGAGGTTCGTCTGGTAAGGTAGGCTGCACAGTATAGCGAGCTTCTTCTGACGAATTTTGTCTTCACTGACTAACTTTGTCTGACGAGCTTCGTCTTCACTGACGAACTTCATCTTGAATAGCTGAATCTAATTGCGTAGCAAGTCTTGTGAACGAGCTTCGTAGTCTAACGGAATTCGATACTCGTTTCCAACGGCGAGTTTCAAACTTCTTATCTAACAATGAGCTTCGGCGCTTCTAGATTAGCTTTGCCCTCAGTGGCGAGTTTTTGATTGAGTCTCATCTTCAATGACGAGCTTTATCTTCAATGACGAGGTTTGTTGGCTGAGACGAGGTTCGCCTGCGGGAGGTTTGACCCTCGTTTAGTGCCTACAGATAGTCTATATCTATATATTCTATAAACTCAAATCATGTTATTTAATGTTGAATAACTAGAATTTATATCTCTGGATATAATTTATCTCTTTTGAATAAATATAAAATAATTTGATAGATGCTTTGAGGGAGGAGGAGAAATGGTGAAGGAAGAGGAGCTAAACACACTATCAAAGATAGGGTTAGGCGCGGGCCGGGTCGACCCGCGGGCTAACCCGACCCAGCCCGTCGTGGGCCACGACCCTACGGGTCAGGCCAAACCCGGCCTATGATATACGTGGGTCACGGGCCGGGCTGGGTCCAGTTCTAGACCCAAGACTAGGGATTTAGGCTCGACCCACTTTGACCCTGCCCACCATCAACTCGGCCGTGCCTAGCCCGGCACGACCCGAAATTTTAATTTTTAGTTTTTAATTTTTAGTTTTTTTTTTACAAAAAGTAAATAATAAGACTATAATCAGACCAAATTGAGCCTTTTTTGCTAAAGAGAGAGGCTCTCTCTTTTTTACTGAAAAGAGAGAGAACAACTTCTCTCTCTTTTGCTCTCTTTTTAGCAAAAAGAGAGAGCTTGCTAAAAGAGAGAGCCATTAGCTCTCTCCTTTTAGCAATCAGTAACAGTGTTTTTTCCCTCTTGTATTTATAATTTAAATTTAAACTAAAAGAAAGTTATTAAATTCTTGTGGATGTAGGTTTTTCTTCGAAGCTCGAACCACGTATATCTTTGTATTTGTGATATTTTTTGTGTGATGTTTATCTTTGTGTAATGTGTGTGTATGTGTGCATATATGTATGTATCATTTTAAATGAAGAGTAAAATAGATTTACTTTATAGAAAGTAAGTGATGAGGACCTGTGATATGCGGGAAGTGAGCATAAAATAGATTTGTAAGATTCTTATTGTAGTAAAATAGTTTGTGGAAAGTAAGTGATGAGGACCTGTGATATGCGGGAAGTGAGCATATAATTGATTAGAATGAAGCCTTTGGTTTCATTAGCATCTAATAAAGGATGTCCTCTATTTTGTGGATGGATGTGAAGATTGCATGTCTATGTGACAATTGCAACTTTATGATCAATATCATCTGCGAGCAAAAACTCAAGAAGCCGATTTATGGACTTAAGACTGGCATCATCAACATGAATTTATCCCTGAGGGAAAATTTTGGAGTTTTTTTTTACACCATATCAAGCTCGCAATCATTCGTAGTTGAATTAGGATGTTTGAGACTTGGAGTTTATCAGTTCATTACTTTAGAAGTACTTCATATCACTCTTTTTATGTGATTAGTAGCCATGTTGTTACCTAAAATTTCTATCAGGATCAAATGAAGGATTATGAAATTTTATCCCGAAGGCGTTTAATTTACAGTGACTGTTCATTTGTGATGAGAGTGAAGAGATTTACTTTATCGTCATGGAGTGTTTATTTGATTAATACAACTAGTGTTTCCTTTCTAAATGATGATCTGATTATTTTCACAGGTAGATACCTCTGCTTGCCTTTGCAGAGTTGATACTGGCCTGAAAACTGTCACCGGGGCTAAAAGATTTGTACCCAGTTCAAAGCTTTGTACACAACCTAGCATCAAACCCTCCATTCATCCATCCAAACAAAAGGCAACACGCACTCATAAAACCTGTGGCCAGTCCCCTCTTCTCCCTGGTCTCCCTGATGACCTCGCCATCGCCTGCCTCATTTGGGTTCCACGAGCTGAGCACTGCAAACTAAGACTAGTCTGCAAGCGATGGTACCGTCTCTTGGCTGGAAATTACTTTTATACCCTTCGTAAAAACCTCAAACTTACAGAAGAATGGATCTATGTCATGAAAAGAGACAGAGATGGAAAAATCACTTGGGATGCCTTTGATCCAATCTACCAAATTTGGCATCCCCTCCCACCTGTCCCTGGAGAGTACACCAATGCCCTTGGGTTTGGCTGTGCCGTCCTCAGTGGCTGCCATCTGTACTTATTTGGAGGGAAAAACCCGACTAAAGGTTCGATGAGACGTGTAATCTTTTATAGTGCGAGGACCAACAAATGGCACCGAGCTCCTGATATGCTGAGAAGGCGACATTTCTTTGGATCATGTGTGATGAACAATTGTCTCTATGTGGCTGGAGGGGAGAGCGAAGGGATTCACCATTTGCTTACATCAGCTGAAGTATATGATCCAAGCAAGAACCGATGGGCATTAATTCAAGAAATGAGCACTTCAATGGTGCCATTCATTGGTATAGTCTATAATAAAAGGTGGTTCTTGAAAGGGCTGGGGCCTCTACGTCAAGTCCAGAGTGAGGCCTATGATCCAGAAACTGATACGTGGGCCCCAGTGTTTGACGGAATGGTGACAGGATGGAGAAACCCGTGCGTGTGCATAGAAGGAAAGCTATATGCTTTGGAGTGTAAGGATGGGTGCAAGATTAGGGTTTACAGTGATGCGACCAATTCTTGGAGCAAGGATTTCGATAGTGAGATGCATTTAGGGAGCTCGCAGGCTGTGGAGGCGGCAGCTATTGTGTCTATTCGTGGTAAGCTTTGTATTGTGAGGAATGATATGAGTATTTCGTTGGTGCATGTTGCGGGAAATGATGAAGAGAGAGGAAATGGGAGGCGACGGTGGGAGACGATTTCTGGGAAGGGGCAGAGTAAGAGCTTCATCGCGAATATTTTGTCGAATATCGCAGGTTGGAATCGTGTCAAGAGTCATATTATCCACTGTCAGGTTCTCCAAGCTTAGAATGCAACATAGTGATTTTATCCCCTATCAGGTTCTCCAAGCTTTAAAGATGCCTTTTAATTGCTGTAATCAAATCCCTGTTGAAAAGTGATGATGCAAGAAAGAAAGAAGAAATCTCTGATGGTTCTTGGTGTTGTTATGTGCTGGTTGGACAAAAGCTCAGTGAATATTGGGAGAGTTCTCTCCCTACTATTGTAAATTTGTTGGTCATCTAATAAAATGATTGGTCTGTAAATCTTAAGAATTGTGTTATACTTATTAGGCTCTCTTTTGTGAACTTTTATCATTCCCTTGTAATGTTAATTGAGATGAGCGAAGTATCCAAAAACTCTTAATACCGATCATAGGCCATGGACTCCATCTCCGCTTCTCTAATGTAATTGGTTTGTGGTGGTAATGATAACAAACTACACATGTCGCATATTTTTAGACATTATAATGCTAATGTTATGATTTGCTAAAGATCACAAGTACAAGTGATGCACATTTTAGATATAACTAATTGTTTCTTCTATTTGTAACCTATAATTGTTTAGTGTCGTGCGGAAGCGTGCTCGCAAACCAAACGAGTCGGCGAGCAATGAGAGAAGAGAACTAAACTAAACACGAGTGTGTTGGAGACAACGTGCTTGTGGGGACCACACGGTTTTAGTAGGCAATCACGTGAAGAGTACATGAAGAGCTGGGGCAAGGATGTAGGGACCACATGCGTGAAAGACGCGTGAAGAGCTGGGGCAAAGATTCTCGTGGCCAATCTCACGCGGACGGCCCACCCGATTGCCAATCTACGCTATTAATACCCATGCTAGGGTTTATTTCATCTTTGGTGCAAGTGCAGGAGGTTGAGGGCTTGGAAAAGTCGGCTGCAGCAGTACTTGAAGTACAGGCGCTGTGCAATTGAGGTGAGTAGACAGAGGGGAGAAATAATCTAGGCGGCTGTCTCTTAGCTTCGTGAAGGCTTGGAAGAATAAAAGCAGAAGAAAACAGAGGGTTTTCAAGCGGCTTTTGTTAGAGATTTGAGAGTTATTTGAGAGGGTTTAAATTGTGAGAGTTGTAAACCCATTTGTATTCTTTTTCTCTCTAATAGTAGATCCCCCCTCCTTGCCCCGTGGACGTAGCCAGTTTGCCGAACCACGTAAAATTGGTTTGTTGAGTTTGTGGCCATTGTAATAGTTTTTAGGATCCCTCGACAAGTCAGTCCTAGAACTGATGAGAGGAAGAGCCGATATCTCACTTTGTTGAGATATTCGCTTCAGATTCTTGTCTCCTTGGTGCGACGGGAATTCTTATTAGGATCTTTCTCTATTATTGTGCACCAGAAACTCTGCCGAAATTTCCGCCGCGCACAACAAGTGGTATCAGAGCCCAGATTCCAGATCTAGGGTTTGGTTGGAGGAGTAGATCAATTTGGAGGCTCGTTTAGGGCTTCGTTGGTGATAAAGGTGAGATCTTTTGGTAAAGACTCTATCTTTTAGTTTTGGATCTATTCTTCGTTCGTTGGTGCGTAAGATGTCGGGGAAAGAAGGTGCTTCGGGTGTCGAGGGCGGTGCCTCTGGCGCGAAGACCATTCAGAGTTTGAATATCCACTCTATGAAGATAGATGTGGAGAAATTTAATAGCACAAACAACTTTGGATTATGGAGATGCGAGGTTTTGGATGTGCTGAACGCGCAGAATTTGGAGGATACATTGGAGTTAGATGGCAAGCCAGATGATATTGAAGAGAAGGTTTGGAAGAAAATGAATCGAACGGCGTGTGGGGTGATTAGGTCTTGTTTGACTCAAGATCTAAAATATGATGTGATGAATGAGACTTCTGCAAAGAATATTTGGGAGATTCTCGAAAGTAAGTATCTGACAAAGAGTGTTGAGAACCGCTTGCATTTGAAGAGGAGACTTTATCGTTTTCAGTTGAAGAAGGGAACCTCAATTAGAGATCACATGAACACCTACACAAAGCTTCTTGCGGATTTGGCGAATGTGGATATCATAATTGAAGATGAGGACAAGGCGTTGTTGTTGTTGAGTTCCTTGCCAGACGAGGAATATGAGACATTCGTCCTTACTCTGATTAATGGGAAGGCATCTCTTTCGTATAGTGAGGTCACCACTGCACTTGTGAATTATCAGCTTCGAAAGAGCATCTCTTTCGTATAGTGAGGTCACCACTGCACTTGTGAATTATCAGCTTCGAAAGAAGGATAATGAGGCTTCAGTTGAGCCGGTAGCGGAGGCATTGGTCGCAAGAGGGAAGGGTCCAAACCGAAATAATTGGAAGTCACAGTCTAGAGTAGAAAAAGATCAGTGTGCTTGGTGCAAGAAGACTGGTCATTGGAAGAAAGACTACCCAAAGCTCGACGAATGGATGAAGAATAAACAGAAGGGAAAAGGAAAGCAACCATCATCAGAAGCAAACATCGTATCGGATGGTAATAATTCTGACTCTTCTATTTATTCGCTTTCTATCAGTCCTACAGATAGCTATTCGAAGGAATCTGAATGGATGTTGGATAGTGGTGCGACCTATCATGTGTGCCCTAGAAGGGAATGGTTCTCCAGTTTTGAAAAGCTGATGGATAGTGGTGTGGTGTACATGGCTGATAACCGTGCATGCCAGATCCTTGGGATAGGAAGAATTCGCATAAAATGTTTGACGGGACTGTTAGGGAGCTATATGATGTGAGATATGTTCCTTCTTTGAGGATGAACTTGATCTCGATTGGAGCTTTGGTTGGAGAGGGTCTGAATGTTCGAATTGAGGACATGGTTCTCAAGATTTTGGAAGACTCTCGGATTGTGATGAAGGGCGTCAGGAGGAATAACCTGTATTACTTGACTGGAGGTATAGTGGCAGGTGGAGAACTGGCGACTTCTGTTGATTCGACTAGACTATGGCATTTGGGGCTTGGCCATTCCAGTATTGATTCCTCACATATATTGAAAGAGGGTGCGAAGACCTGCAGTTTGAAGTCCAGTGAACATGTTGATGTGAGAAAGAAGACCGAGGTGAAGTTTGGCACCTCTATTCACCGTGCTAAGGGTCGTTCTGGAGGAGTTCACGTAGATGTTTGGGGGCCTTCCAATAGGGCATCATTGGGAGGTAATAGGCATTTGGTTTTCTTTGTTGGTGATTGTTCTAGGCGTGTTTGGGTTGCAACCAAATCCCCTTTGGAGAAAGTCCTAGTAGTATCCAACAGATTGAAAAAGTGTGTAATAGACAGAAAGGTGAAGGTACTCCATTCTGATGGGAGGTACAAGATGGACATGTTTCTGTATTGGAACCGAGCTCACGGCATTTCGAGACACTTCGTTGGAAAGGAAATCTTGGGGCAGCTAGATAAGGTGACAAATTTGGAGAACCGTGCCTTGCTGGAGGAGGATCGGTGTTTGTGGTCGAGCAATGGTTTGCAGAAGAGGTTCTGGACTGAGGCTTCGACATATTTGAGTCATCCTATTAAAGAGTTGTCAACTACTGTGATTGGAGGTAAAACTCCATTGGAAGATAGGTCTGGTAGTGTCACTTTGGTTGAGGCTTCGATGAGGAAGCCAATTGATTCTCAGCAGGTAGAGAGTTTTGAACAGACCTTAGATGTATCGCAGCGGGTGGAGATGGATGCTACTCCACATTGGGTGAAGATTACTCCAGATCATACTGTATTATTTAGGATTCTAGCTGAGGTGACACAGCTTAGGGATCATTTGGATTTAGGTGCAGATGATGAGTTGGGTTCTGATTCGTATGCAGCTGATAGATGCAGTTTGGATATGGTCTTTGGTTTACCTCAGGTGGAGGTGTTTGAGGCCATTGGAGGTGATATCAGCCGCAGAGTTGATGATATTGGAGAAGGGTTGCGAACTCTTCTAGTGGATTGAGGCCTTTGGAGGCCATTTGGGTGAACTATATTTGGCTTGATTCCTTGGGCAAGAGTATACGTAGGCAGTCTTTACGATGCAGCCAGGTTGGATTTTGACGGGGGTGGGATCGATTTGGTGAGTTGATACCGACATTTGGAGAGTGATTGCACTCTCATTTGGGTTCTCAACTTGTTGTGGATTGAGTACGTAGTCGTGAATTGTTTCACTTCGTACTGAACACAATAAGTGAGACATTTGGTTTGGTTGGTGTCAGCTCAGTTTTGGGAAAACTTCACCGAGGTGGAGAATTGTTGGAGACAACGTGCTTGTGGGGACCACACGGTTTCAGTAGGCAATCACGTGAAGAGTACATGAAGAGCTGGGGCAAGGATGTAGGGACCACATGCGTGAAAGACGCGTGAAGAGCTGGGGTAAAGATTCTCATGGCCAATCTCACGCGGGCGGCCCACCCGATTGCTAATCTACGCTATTAATACCCATGCTAGGGTTTATTTCGTCTTTGGTGCAAGTGCAGGAGGTTGAGGTCTTGGAAAAGTCGGCTGCAGCAGTACAAGGAGAAGTACAGGCGCTGTGCAATTGAGGTGAGTAGACAGAGGGGAGAAATAATCTAGGCGGCTGTCTCTTGGCTTCGTGAAGGCTTGGAAGAATAAAAGCAGAAGAAAACAGAGGGTTTTCAAGCGGCTTTTGTTAGAGATTTGAGAGTTATTTGAGGGTTTAAATTGTAAGAGTTGTAAACCCATTTGTATTCTTTTTCTCTCTAATAGTAGATCCCCATCCTTGCCCCGTGGACGTAGCCAGTTTGCCGAACCACGTAAAATTGGTTTGTTCAGTTTGTGGTCATTGTAATAGTTTTTAGGATCCCTCGACAAGTCAGTCCTAGAACTAATGAGAGGAAGAGCCGATATCTCACTTTGTTGAGATATTTGCTTCAGATTCTTGTCTCCTTGGTGAGACGAGAATTCTTATTGGGATCTTTCTCTATTATTGTGCACCAGAAACTCTGCCGAAATTTCCGCCACGCACAACAGAGTGCAATCACCAAAAATATGACACAAATCAAACCAACACAGAGAATTTACATGGTTCGGCAAATTGTCGACATCCACGCGGAGAGGATGGGGAGATTTCACTATATAGAGGAGAAATACAACGGGTTACAACTTAGACAATCACTCAAATATAACCCTAACCAAAGATCTCAACTCCCTCACAATATCTCATTCTCAATATGCTCAACAGACTCTCTTTTTTCTCTCTAATTCTCTCTTCTAATCTCTTCTAAACCGTTCCATATATATAGAAATCCTAAAACCAAAAACATATTATGAATTCTAAAACCAAAAACAAAATTTATTAGGAATCCTAATAACATGTTACCAAAACATATTAGGAATCCTGTTACCAAAACAGATTAGGATTCCCAATAACCTTTTAATAAAACAGATTAGCAATCCCAATAACCTGTTACCAAAACAAATTAGGAAACATATTAGAAACCTGTTATCCAATAATTCTCCACATTGACGAAGTGTTTCCAAAACTGAGCCGACACCAAATATGAGCATCACTGCATCGTCTCACCAAATTTGGCTACACCAATGTGGTTGCCTACGTACCCCCTCCCAAGGGATCAAGCCGCTCATAATTCATCCTGGCCTCGAACGACCTCAACAATCACTCACGGCATCCCAACGACCCGAACCCGGGTCGTGCATGTATCTCGAAACAATGCTCACTACCTGTGACAAATCTGGCTCTGTACAAACCAACTTATCCTTCTCTGTAGCTCGAAACCCCAATGACTGAGTCATATCGATTTTCTCATTAAAATTACCATGAAGAAATATAATTTTTACATCCAACTGATCTAACTCTAAACCATATTGTGCCACCAAAACTAGCAAAATCCGAATCGAAGAATGCTTCACTATTGAAGAGAAAACCTCATTATAATCAATATCTTCCTCCTATGCATAGCCCTTCGCAACCAACCTAGCTTTGAACCCCACGGGAGTGCCTTCAATACCCTCCTTTTTTGCATACACCCACTTACAACCAATAGCCTTCCGTCCCTTTGGAAGCTCGACAAGCTCTCTTGTGTCATTCCTATGAAGAGACTCCATCTCCTCCTGCATAACCACCTGCCACAAATCAGCCTGCGAACTCTGCTCGGCCTCTCTGAATGTAATAGGAACCATCTCATCGACACTCTCCACCGGAAGTGCATACACAACAACTGTATCTGTATATCTAGCTGGCATCCGTATGTCTCTCTTCTGTCTCCGAACTGCAATAGAATCATGAACCTGAGCTGTCGGTCCCTGATCTTGTTCAACTGTACATGTATCCTCCAAATCATCACTGTGCCCCCTGGCGTCACCTCAGTCGGCACTCTAATGGATACGATCACATCTGGATAATGTGGAGCTGCATCAATCTCCACCACTTGCAATGTCTCTAATGTCGGGTCGCTCTCCACCTGATGAGAGCTGGGAAGCTTCAAGATAGAAGACTCATCGAATGTGACGTCTCTACTCAGCACAATCTTCTTATCAACTGGATCCCAAAGCTTGTATCCCTTGACACCACGCTTGAATCCCATAAATATGGCTTTCATAGCTCGAGGTTCTAATTTATCTGTTCTAACATGATAAAATGCAAGCCACCCAAATACCTTATGCTGATCATAGTCGCATGCTAGCTCTCCCGACCACATCTCCATAGGGTTTCCCCTCAATCGCAGATGAAGGCAACCTATTAATGAGGTGACTCGCATAAGAAAGTGCTTCAGCCTAAAAAAATCTTCTCCAAACCACTATATGATAATAAACATCGGACCTTCTTCAGTAAAGATCGATTCAATATCACTGCCACCTCATTCTGTTGTGGTGTGTGACTAACTGTGAAGTGCCTCTCTATGCCCTCGTCTCGACATAGCTGCTGAAAGGGGTCAAAAGTATACTCACTGCCGTTGTCGGATCGTAATATCTTGATCTTTCTTCCAGTCTACAGTTCTAATCTCTTCTTCCACTCCACTAATATATCTAAGACTTTACTCTTCTTCACCATGTTGTACACCCAACAACGCCTAGAATAGTCATCTACAAACGTGACGAACCAATGTCGACCACCAAGTAATATCGTCTTGGTGGGACCCCAAACATCCGTGTGCACGTAGTCCAAGATGCCTCTTATCCTATGAATGGTTGTCCCAAACTTCACATTTGTCTTCTTGCCAAGTACGCAATGCTCACAGAATTTAACTTTCTCACTCTTTGTTCTCTTCAATAGACCGTGCTTGCACAGTATCTGTAGTGACTTTTTACCTGTGTGCCCTAACCTATAGTACCAAAGTCTGTTCGCGTCCGCCTCTGAAACAGCTGAAGCTACCTGGCCAATCTCGGTGCTCTCCTTCAAATAATACAAATTTCTACTATGGACTCCCTTCATCACCACCAAAGATCCTTTAGTAACCTTTGCTACAATATTCTCAAAGATCACCTTGAATCCCTTCGCCTCTAAAGCTCCAACTAAAATAAGATTCTTCTTCAACTGAGAAACAAATCTCACTTTATTTAATTCACGAACTACTCCATCGTACATTTGAATCCTGATGGTACTTATCCTACAAATATCACAGGATTGATCATTTCCCATGACTATCACACCCCCATCGAGTTTCTTGAATGATGTAAACCAATCTCGTCGGGGAGTCACATGATAAGTAGCACCAAAATCAAGCATACAATCAGATGCATCCACATGGTTCACCTCTAGAGTAATCAATAGAGAAAAGCATGAATCATCAGAATTATCACCTCTCGCGACGTTCACCTCATTGGCCTTCACGCCCTTCTTCTTGCTATTCTCCTTCTCCTTGAGCTTCGGACAATCTCTCTTCCAATGTCATTGTTCCTTACAAAACGCACACTGGTTCTTTGCTAACTAATGGTGGCCCCTTGACTTTGACATGTTCCTATTACCACCTCTCGGATATGGACTTCTATCTCTCATCGACAAGGTCTCTCCTGAAGTGCTAGCTCGAGAAGTCTCTTTGTCATTCCTCTTCAAATCGTAGTTTGTCAATGCGTTAGTCACTTCACTGTAGGTGATGGAAGATCTCCCGTTCAACAAAGTGAGCATGAAGGTATCATACTCCTCATTAGGTAAGGAGCCTAACAAGATAATCGCCTTGTACTCGTCCGTTATCTTCTCATCCGCGTTCTCCAAGTCCGACAACAACTTTGTATATTTGTTAATATGAGCCGCTAGTGAGGTGCCCTTAGACATCTAGAATCTGAATAATCTCCGTAGCAAGTGCAACTGATTCTCAACACTCTTCATAAGGTACTTGTTGTTAAGAATTTCTCACATCTTCATCACAGACGTCACCCCCAATCACATCGTATTTCAACTCTTGTTCCAAACAAGACCTGATCACCCCATAAGCGTTCCTATTCATCTTGTCACATATCGCCTCATCGTATTTTCGGTGGCCACTCATGGACCATGATGGTCTCTTCCAAATTTTGAGCATTGATCATGTATGTCGCTCATCCATAAACCAAAATTAATTTTATCGTCATACTTCACCACACTAATCTTAGTGTTTTGAAATCCAACCTGAATTGTACTTGTCATCGTCTTGCTGCTTTCACCAACTTCTTCTCCCATTGCAAACCACTCCAAATTATAAAGAAATATTCAAACTTTAATAGAATTTGAGAAATTACCCAACTGAATCCTAGATAGAATTCCAACACTATCTCCTAAACACACGAGGAAAGCGAGATCTCCAACGGCAACTCCATAACACTATCTCCACCGAAGCCTAGAACTCTAAGAACCAAGCTTCAACAATGAATCTTCATCCACCCAATGTCAAACCCTAGATCTCAAATCTAGATCTCTGATACCAATTGTTGCGTGCCGTGCGGAAGCGTGCTCGCAACCAAACGAGTCGGCGAGCGATGAGAGAAGAGAACTAAACCAAACACGAGTGCAATCACCAAAAATACGACACAAATCAAACCAACACAGAGAATTTACGTGGTTCGACAAATTGCCTACGTCCAAGGGGAGAGGATGGGGAGATTTTACTATATTGAGGAGAAATACAATGGATTACAACTCACACAATAATTCAAATATAACCCTAACCAAAGATTTTAACTCCCTCATAATATCTCCCTCTCAATATGCTCAAAAGACTCTTTTTTCCCTCTAATTCTCTCTTCTAATCTCTTCTAAACCGTTCCATATATATAGAAATCCTAAAACCAAAAACATAATAGGAATTCTAAAACCAAAAACAAAACATATTAGGAATCCTAATAACATGTTACCAAAACATATTAGGAATCTCAATAACCTGTTACCAAAACAGATTAGGAATCCTAATAACCCGTTACCAAAATAAATTAGGAATCCCAATAACCTGTTACAAAAACAAATTAGGAAACATATTAGGAACCTATTATCTAATAATAATTACATATTCTTTTCTTTTTCTTTTTTTGGATCGTACCTTTGGTGCACACGGGAATCAAACCCCGCCCTGCAAGAGGGAGTGGCGCGACTTTGCCATTGACTTACCGGGCCACCTTTATAATTACACATCCTTTTTAGTATTGAAAATTTTTAAATGCACACGGGAATCAAACCCCGCCCCCAAGAGGGAGTGACACGACTTTGCCATATGACTTACTGAGCCGCCTTTATAATTACACATCCTTTCTAGTATATGAAAATTTTAAAACTTTGAATCAGGCATATCAACAAATGGTCCAATTTAACAAAATTGGCGAGTAATGTTAAATATGTATTCAATTTGACAGTTAATTTAATAGTAAGTAGTTTTCTACTTAACTATTAACGATTCATTTATATTTTGCATTTTGGTTCAAGAGGTTTTTGGGTTATTAGACATTAGTTCGTTAAATCTTTATTATTTCCATATTAGTCCCTCAAATTTTTTATATTGCTCATATTTACCTCAAATTTTAAAGAGTCTTGCAAGTTAAACCTTCACTAACTGGTATTAAATCTAAGGAGAATATTTCTTCAAAACTAATATAATCTAATACTATTACAAAAGTGTGTTGGTTTATTAAAATATTTTTTTCCAAGAATACCTTTTAATACATATACATGCACATATAAAACAATATATATATACTAGGTTTTATGCACGTGCAATGCACATGATTAAATATCATGATTAAGTAATTTTAGTTTATTTCCTTACTAAAATTTGTTCATCGATTTTACTTTGATGGTTTTTGCTCATTTATGTCTCTAAACTTAAGCATTGTGATTATTTATTTTCTTTGATTTTTGTTTAATTGAGCTACACCTAATTTAAATTTTCATGTTGATAATTGAATTAACAGGAAACAAATATAATCTGAAACCAATTTGAATTATTATGTTATTTGGACCGACATGAAATCAAGATTGGTTTGAGAAAGTATAGTGTTGCAAAAGTAAAAAACGTTTAAAAAATAGCATTATAAAAGAAAGACGAACAACTAAAGCTAATAAGACAAGATGATTGGTTAAAAGTGGGCTAAAACGACACATAAGAGAATTTGGAGTTTGTTCCTAATCCTTAATAAACTTTAAAAAAAATCATAAATTAAAGGTTAATGCTAATTCTAGTACACTTTTATATGATGAAAGCATCCACATAAGTATATAAAAGCACTAAAATCATGAAAATCGCTTCTAAAGAGTCATAATTTACTTTAAAAACTATTTCATAAAATATTCAAAAAATGGTGTCTTTCATTCCTTTTGTTTTATTTTTTTATTGAGTCGACATTAATCCTTCTTCATCTTTATCTTTTTTTGATAAAATTAGATGACATTTAGATGCTGAAAAAGGATAGTAAACCTTACTTTAAAGTTAAATGTATATATCTTAATGAAAGAATATCAAACAACTTTTCTTTTATTTACTAAGTTTTAAAATTTTAGTCATGTTTTGTGATTTTGAATTTTTGAAGGTGTGTTTTGCAAATTTTGAAACTCTAAGGGTGCTGAAAATTTTCAATCTTAAGTTGGGTGCTTGTAATTTTTATGTTTCATGCAGTGGTGGTAAGTGTTCGAATGTCAGGATATTTCTTGCAACTCTAAAATTTTAAAGGTGTTTTTTACAATTATAAAAACTTTGGATCGTTTTTTGTAAAATTCAAATTTTCAGTGGTCTGCTTACTGGTTATAGGTTTTTATATTTTAGGACTTTTTGTGATTTCTTGGCTTATATATATTGGTGTGTGGTATTATATGTGAGAGGATAACAATTATAAATATGGTTCTATTTAAATAATAATAGTGTAATTAAACTTTGAAACTAATTATGCAGTACCGTGAACTACTTGAATTTTTGTCAATGAGATCGTCACATGTGTCCTCAGATAGCAGTCGTTTGTTTTAATTTTTCTTTTTTGTAATTTTAAGAACGAATTTTGTCCCTTTAATTTGTTTAGTAGATTTTGCAAATATCTCATCCACATTATGTACATTTGTAGGTCTGCATTGTTCCTAGGTTCGACCTTTGGGGCGGACATTATTTGTCTCATTAATTTATTTAGTTTTTGCATATATGCCGTTCATCTTGTATACATTTGTAAATTTGGCATCTAATTCCATTTAGGTTTACATTTTAATTTAAACTATATTCTTATCTTCATACTATATATATCCAATAAGAATTCATTAAATTTTCTCGTACTCATATACTATGTATATCCTTATATTCAGGTGTACTCTTACTTAATGGATTAGTATTTGAATTCAAATGGTATTTGTGTCTACAAAAAGAATTTTCCAAACTCGTACTTTTAAAGGGAGTACGATATATAATGTTTTAAGTTTTGAATTTTTTATTAAATAGTAAAACAATGTGTTAATAAATAAAATTGTATAATAATATTACTTAAAAATAAATGTATGAATTAATTATTATTATATAGTTATTGTAATTGAATGTTTTTATTATAATGATCGCCGTCGTTAATCTTTTTTTAAATAAGTCCACAAATTTAAAATTGTTATTAGATAAAACTTTTAATTCTTTAAGTTCTCTTAAATATGTCCCTTTAACTTGAAAGTTATTAACTTAATTTTAAATTAACTAAGATGCATTAATCTTGCTAGATTTTTATAAATATTCCCTAGATAGTTACACTTGATACCTACAATATATTGTAATAGTTGTTTCTCATTATAATTATTTAATAGGGTAAATTACACTAAACCCATATGAACTTTAAGCCAATATGAACTTTTAAAATTACACTAAACCCCTAATGACTTTTTATGTTTCAAAGAAGACCCCCAATAATTTTTTAAATTTTGTAGATAACCCCTATAAATTAGAAACAGAAAATGGCATAAAAAGTATTTTGAAAGTTATTGGGTGTTTGGGGTAATTTATGTAAAAGGTATTGGGGCTTTCTGCAAAAGTTAATAGGGGTTTAGCATGATTTCAAAGGTTCATAGGGTCTACTCACTACAAAATACTAAAAGTTCATGGGGGTTTACTATAATTTATCTTATTTAATATTATAATTATTAATTCAAGTAATACTATTAAAATAATTATACTTTTTATATACAATAAAATATTTATCTAATTTAATTTTTTTAATTATGGTCTTAAATAATTTAGTTCTATAAATATTTTATAAATTTTTATTATACTGTCATTAACAATTATAGCATTATCATTAATATTAAATACTATTTTTGTGAAAATGTTAGTTAGCCATCATTACCAAGTTTTGATTATTCAATATCATGTAATAATCTTTGATAAAATACTCTAACAATAATATTAAATTATTTATTTAAAATTTATAATAATATAATACTAAATAAATAGTGCAATTTGTAATTTATGTGATATTATTAAAATAATTACATTATTTATGAGATTCAAAATTTATTCTATTTATTTTATTGCTTATTGAATTATAGTATAATTCTTAATAGTATTAGTAATATATTTTTCTATTTATACTATTATTTAAATTATTTTATTATAATTCATAAATAAGTATTATAATAATTTAATTGGGTACTACTAATAATTGTGTATACTTCTTTTATAAATTATTTTATTCTGTAATTTTCAAGTGTATTATGGTAATCCCTTGAATTCATCTATGTTTTTTGGAATTTTTGAAATTTTAGAATTTCAGATGTTTGTTTGTAATTTGAACTTTTGAGGGTGTTTCTATACTTTTTGAGATATTGAGGTGTTAACCGTAATTTTTAAATTCTTCACAAACTGCTATTAATTTCTTGATTTCATGTTTGTTGTTTTAAGTTTTTAGACCTCGGGATAGTTTTTATAATTTTGAACTTTTCAGGGTATTTTATGCAATTTTATAACTTTTTAGGTTTTTTTGTAATACTTTATGTGTTATAGTACGTTAGGTATTTTATTAACTTTTTAGGTATTTTATAACTTTTTAGGTTTTTAGGCATGTGCAATGTACATAGTTGAATATCATTATTATTTATTTTTTGGTTTATTTCTTTACTATAACTAAGTCAAATTAATTTTTGAGTTATAACTTATAAGCATATTTCTACACAGAGAGCTTGACCTGAGGAAGGATAATGTTGAAAAACTCTAGATAGCTTATAAATTTTTAAGCAAATTCTTCTAACATTTGCTAGGATTTCGTAATAACATTATAATCCGCAAAGAGAATAGATATGTTGATCTAGTGCAATGCCTCTATTTATTAGTATCTTGAAGTCTTCAAAAGATGGATAGTCTTTAAATTTGCGAAGGAATTTTGCATATGTGTTTCCTTACAATATATGCATTAAGCTCTTAGTTGTGATTTTGTTTATAAAGGCATTATCTAATACCTGATGAAGGATAATGTTGTAAAAACAAAAAATATTAAATAGCTAATACTTTACTAAGTAGATTCTTCTGACACTTGCTAAGAGAATTTAGTGCAACATCTTTATTTATTAGTAACATGAAGTCTTTAAAAGATGAGTAATCATTCAATTTGTGAAGGGTTTTTGCATATGGGTTTTCTTGTAATATATCCATCAAACTCTTAGTTGTGGTTTCACTCATATTTGCATTATCTAATTATATCCTCATTCGATTTAGGTTTATTTTCTTGTGGAATTAGAGCGGGGAGATCATGAATGTTTTTATGGAAATTCAATAGTAAAAGAGTAACTATAATCATCATTATTGAAGCATGTAAATTATTGATTTAGTTATTTATCTGGTATACATAATTATGGAATAAATCTCGAGCAAAAAAATGGGAATTGAGATAGAATTGCCTTTCATGATTTACATACAAGAACCAATTGCATGATATGCTTTTTGATAAATCATTGTTATTGTTGTTATTATTTGGAGATAAACTTGCATAATCTGTTGCCTCATTCCCCAAATTCTCTATAAAGACTATATGGCTTTGCATAAATTAAGTTGGACCAGTTTCAAGGACAAAAGAAATTAAGTTTTTTTCTAAATTTTAATTTTTTATATTTTACAATTTTTGAATTTTTAAGGTATTTTCTACAAATTAAAAATTGTGTAGGTGGCTATTTGTAATTCCCATATCTTCAGTCAACTATTAAGTTTGTAATTTCTAAATTTTGAGATTTTTTGTTGTAATTTTCCCTAATTTTTCAGGGGCTATTGATAATTTCACGATTTCTAGTGTCTTATTTGTAATTTTAAAGTTTTCTAGGTTGGTTTTTTATAATAAATTTAAATATAAACATTATTATTGTTATTATTAGTTATAGCTTTACTGCAAGTGTCTCTTTAAGATAATATTGACAATAAAAGATTAGACTCTCCCATTTACACTTTATATCATAGACAAACTGATAAAATGACAAAAAATTGGTAGGTTTCTGATATAATTATATTTAAAAAATATTTCATCAACACAGAGAAGAAGTTGTCTGAATAATAAACTATATTTTATAACATCAACAAAACATATTTTTCATATTTTTAAAATATGGGTTCATTATCAGTTTATTGTTACTTATATTTTCATCAAACAAAGTAATAGATCCTATTAACAAAGTTTGATAGATATTCTGGATAATTTGTAGATACACTATAGTAATTATTGATTTTTTTTATATCATTAATAACACATGAATTTTTATTTTATTGATGGGATATATCCTGAATAATTTGGAAAGCAGTTATTTGCTTATTTTAGGAAAGAAATTTGGTATTTACATGGCCATGTCCCATAATAATATACCTTTAACGCATGTCCAACAGTAATGTGTTAAAAACCTATGTTAAAATAGCAAGAAGTGGCTTTATTTTTTAAAAACGTTATCATAGGTTTTGTTGCATATATCAAAATATGCGTGACTATGTAAATTAACATAGTTAGATGACATAGTTCTTTTAAAGTCCATTTAACAAAATCTGTACTAAAGGGGGTTTATTTTTTATTAAGAAAAGGTCACAAGGCTCTTCCAATTACAACAAATTTAGTGTACAAAGTTATAAAAATACCTAAAAACCACATAAAAATCAATATCAATATACATATCGATTTGAATTTTATCTAAAAATGCATATTATCAATGAAAGAACAATGTAAATCAATTGCAATATTAAATAATAAGAATTTATCAAAAAATAAAACATGAAGAAAGAAGATAAGTACACCTTTTAGAAGAGAGAAATTTTGGACCATATAAAATATGATTTCAATACATCATACAAGTATTCTATGCGGTAACAAACGCCCAAGGACAATGATTAAAAAAATAATGGAAATCATGCTAGTAATTTATAAATAGTAAAATTAATAAATATCATACTATATTATAAATATTTCTATTTTCTTAACTACATACGAAGTGTTCAATTCATAGGACACGAGTTTATAATGAGTGTCTAATTATTGTGCTATGTCTGAGCGATTGACACAACAACAAAATCGTGTAAAATTAATTTTCCTGGTAAATGCTAATGTGAAGACATAAATTCATGCATGTAAACTCACACTATAAGAACTTTACATGGTTCTCTATAGGGTTTCTCGAATGATGTATTTCTTATGGACCATTCCAAATCAACCTAAATTTTCTAGTGTGCCTTCATGTTGGTTATGAAAACAACAGTGTGGTGCTAATTGTAAAAATAAGACATGGATTACTAACAATTTCAATTTCACAACTATGTCTGATCATAGTATGCATGAGTATTATTTTGACCTGTATGAACTGACTCATTCATGCATCTGGCTAAAACTTGTCTTTTAGAAAATAATTAAAAAATCACATCTCTAACAATTTCCTCGTATACACGAGATAAAAAAAAACTTACAAATGAAGGTATCATTGAAGGATGCAAAGATGTGGGCAACCCCAAAAACATGTTCTCCTTCTCTAATTGCTGGCCCTGTGGAACTAGCAGCAGAGGTTGACAGGTTGAGATTCAGGCAAACTGGGTGGCGGTCGATCGGTCCGGTCGACCGCATTCGTGCACATTGTTCACTGGGCTTCAGCATTGGTGGCGGTCGACCGGTCCGGTCGACCGCAGAAGTTTCTGCTCGGTGGTCGGTCGACCGGGTCGGTCGACCGCCGAACTCTCTGGAGTTTGGATCTGA
>NC_033794.1:99015567-99039073 GCF_001876935.1 Asparagus officinalis
TAAGATTTGTAACCCTAATTTGTATTCCCTTTGATTTCATTAGTAAAGCTTCCCCCTCCTTGCCCCGTGGACGTAGGCACATTGTCGAACCACGTATATCTTGTGTACTTGCTGTGATTGGTTGGCTTGTGTTCACTTGTGGTCTACTATTGTTCTTGTATGTCCTTTTGATTTGGGAGTTTTGTTCGAAGGATTCACTGTTGGGTTCTCGTTTGAAGAGTAGATCTACAATATGGGTGATACAAGCAGGGCTAGTTCAAGTGCTACTAGTATATCAGGGTCGGCTTTGACAAAGGCGATCCAAAATTTGAGCATCAATAACACTAAAATTGATGTCCCAAAGTTCGACGGCAAGATTAACTTCGGTTTATGGATGTGTCAAGTAATGGACGTCTTAGATGCACAAAATTTAGAGGAGACTCTTGAGTTTCAAGAGAAACCCGAGGAGATTGATGATAGGGTTTGGAAGAAAATACACAGTAGGGCTTGTGGGGTTATTCATTTATGATGTGATGAACGAGACATCGGCAAAGAGATTGTGGGAAACGCTCAATGAAAAATATTTGACGAAGAGCATTGAGAATAGGCTTCATTTGAAGAAAAGGTTCTACCAATTCAAGATGAAGAGAGGAGTTTCCATTCGAGAGAATGTTAACAACTTCACAAAGCTAATTTCGGATATGGCCAATGTTGATATCATGGTAGAGGATGAAGACAAGGCGATGTTACTATTATGTTCATTGCCGGATGATGAATTTAGTACTGTTGTTCTCACTATGATTAATGGGCGAACTACAGTTAGCTACAAGGAGGTGACCTCGGCATTGGTGAATTATGAGCTGAGGAAGAATGATTGTGAGCCCTCCGAGAATGCATCGGGTGATGCACTTGCAGTTCGTGGCCGTAGTCCAAACCGCCAAAAGTTCAACCGCTCAAAATCAAAGAATAGGGGTGGCCATAAAAGTATTGGTAGAAATCAATGTGCCTTTTGCAAAGAAGAGGGACATTGGAAGAATGAGTGCCCAAAGTTGAAGGATAGAGCCGGGAAGTAAAGGGGGAAAGCTGTACAAGCTTCAGAGGTGAATGTTGCCAAGGTTGTTGGTGACATTTCAGATTCAGATTCTTCCGGTTATTCTTGTTCCGCACTGCCGTCAGTTTGTTATGCCGACTCTACGGAGTGGATGCTTGATTCGGGAGCTACATTTCATATTTGCCCTAAGAGGGATTGGTTTACCAACTTTGAGGAGTTGAAGAGAGGAGACGTAGTGCTCATGGGGAACGATCACGCTTGTCCTATTAGTGGGATTGGCTCAGTCAGAATCAGAATGCATGACGGGGTGACTAGGGAATTGAAAGATGTGAGGTTCGTGCCGCAGTTGACGAAGAACCTCATTTCTCTTGAGACTTTGGAGGCATCCGGTTATAGAGTGATATTAGAGGATGCTAGTTTGGGCATCCGGTTATAGAGTGATCTTAGAAGATGCTAGTTTGAAGGTCATGAAGGGATCCATAGTGGTGATGCGAGGTGTCAGGGAAAACAACCTATACTACTTGAAGGGCAAGACAGTTACAGGGGGTCTGGCAGCTTCTATCACCACAGAAGAGGATACTACCACACTATAACACATGAGGCTTGGACACACAGGTGAAAAGTCCCTACAGTCATTGGCAAAACAGGGGCTATTGAAAGGTGCAAAGACCTGCAAGATGGAGCTGTGTGAGCATTGCATTCTTGGGAAAAAGACTAAAGTGAAGTTTGGCACCGTAATTCACAACACCCAAGGTATATTAGACTACATTCACACAGATGTTTGGGGTCCTTCCAAGCACACATCGCTTGGTGGGGCAAATTATTTTGTCACTTTCATTGATGATTATTCCAGGAGGAATTGGGTTATACCATGAAGCATAAACATGAGGTCCTGGATATATTTGTGGAGTGGAAGAAGAAAGTGGAGCTGCAGACAGGTAGAAAGGTGAAGACTCTTCATTCAGACAATGGTGGAGAGTATAAGAGTGATCTATTTCTACAGTTTTACCGTGATCACGGCATTAGAAGACACTTCACAGTTAGAGAGACACCGCAACAAAATGGGGTGGCAGAGAGGCTGAACCGTACCTTGCTAAAGAAGGTAAGATGTATGATGACGCAGAGTGGATTGGCTAGATCTTTTTGGGCCGAGGCGTTAGTTTATGCGAGCCATCTCATTAACAGGTTGTCGTGCACTGCGATAGAGGGGAAGACTCCTATGGAGCGTTGGTCTGGTTCTGTGGCTAGTGATTATGAGACTCTTCGGATATTTGGGTGTCCATCTTATTTTCATGTTAGTGATGGGAAGTTGAATCCGAGAGCGAGGAAGGCTATCTTTGTGGGATTTAGAGAATGTGTAAAAGGCTTCAAATTATGGGATCCACAAGACAAGAAGATGATCATTAGCAGAGATGTCACATTCGATGAGGCGTACATGATGAAGCCTCGAGTTCCTCAGCAGGTGGAGGAAGATCAGACAGGAGGGATATCGCAGCAGGTGGAGGATGATGTGACTCCACCCACTCCAGTTGGCACTGTTCCCATAGAGACTCCTACAGAGGTGACACGGGAAGGAGTTGAGATGACAGACGGGCATTTAGGGAATACAGTGGATGGTGAGGCTCAGGAGCAGAGTCATGCTCAGGGGTCCATTGCAGCAGATAGACCGAGGAGAGAGATTTGTCGGCCAGCTAGATATGATGATGTCATGGTGGCATATGCTTTATCGGTGGAGGTCGTTGATGATCTTATTTCTACCACATTCAGGGAGGCAGAGTCCAACCCTTATTCCATTAGGTGGAGGAATGCTATGGAGGAGGAGATGCAATCTCTTCAGAAGAACGACACTTGGGAACTTGCAAAGCTACCGAAGGGTAAGAAAGCTATTGGTTGCAAGTGGGTGTATGTTAAGAAGGAGGGATCTTCTATTGGGGACATTCGATTCAAGGCCAGATTGGTTACCAAGGGATATGCACAGCTTGAGGGCGTTGATTACAACGAGGTGTTTTCACCCGTTGTGAAGCATTCGTCGATTCGGATACTATTGGCATTGGTGGCACAGCTGGACTTAGATTTGGTCCAAATGGACGTGAAGACGGCCTTTCTACATAGAGACTTAGATGAGGAGATCTACATAACACAACCTATGGGGTTTAAAGCTGCAGGAAGAGAAGATTTGGTGTGTAAATTGAAGAAATCTCTTTATGGACTGAAGCAATCACCGCGACAGTGGTACAAGAGATTTGATAGCTTTATGATTGGCCGAGGATACACGAGGAGCCCTTATAACCCGTATGTTTATATGCGCAAGCTACAGGATGGTGAGCACATTTATTTGTTATTGTATGTTGATGATATGCTCATAGCTTCCAGGAACACTTCAGCTATTGGGAAATTGAAAAAGGAGCTGTCATCAGAATTTGAGATGAAGGACCTGGGAGAAGCTAAGAAGATACTGGGTATGGAGATTGAGCGAGACAGGGTGAAGGGGAGATTGAAGCTTACACAGAGGAGTTACTTGCAGAAGATGCTGAATAAAATTCAGTTTTGAGGGTAATACCAAGGTGGTGAGTACTCCATTAGCTCCCCACTTTAAGCTTTCAGCTTTGATGTCACCAGTTACAGTGGAGGATAGGGACTACATGTCCAAGGTTCCATACGCCAGCGCAGTGGGTAGCTTAATGTATGCTATGGTGTGTACTAGGCCAGATTTGTCACAGGCCGTGAGCATGGTATCTAGGTACATGCACAACCCCGGGAAGGAGCATTGGGAGGCCGTGAAGTGGATTCTATGGTATATTAAGGGTACCGTGGATGTTGGGTTGATATTTGCGAAGAATGATGAGACAGGGCAGGATTGTATTGGCTACGTGGATTCAGACTATGCCGGAGATCTTGACAAGCGTCGGTCCACTACAGGTTATGTTTTTACATTGGCTAGTGCACCGGTGTGTTGGAGATGTACTCTTCAGTCTACAGTGGCGCTTTCTACTACGGAGGCGGAATATATGGCGGTGACTGAAGCAGTGAAGGAGGCTTTGTGGCTACATTGCTTGTTGGATGATTTGGGGATTGCACAGGAAACCATTCAGGTACATTGTGATAGTATGTCAGCTATCTATTTGGTGAAGAACCAAGTCTACCATGCACGCACGAAGCACATTGATGTCAGATTTCACTTTGTACATGACGTATTGGATGATGGTGATGTCACGTTGGTGAAGGTCCACACTAAGGATAACCCTGCTGATATGTTGACCAAAGTTGTATCAGGTGTGAAGTTTGGTCACTGTTTGGATTTGTTGAATATTCTTCATTGTTGAGGCTGTTGGCGGCCATTTGGATGAACTACGTTCGGCTTGATTCCTTGGGTAAGAGGATACGTAGGCAGTCTTGCAGATGCAGCCGGTTAAGTTGATTGGGAGATGTTTTGGTGTCGGCTCAGTTTTGGCAAATGTTCGCCGAGGTGAAGATTTGTGGAACTAGCAGCAGAGGTTGACAGGTTGAGATTCAGGCAAACTGGGTGGTGGTCGACCCGCCCGGTCGACCGCATTCGTGCACATTGTTCACTGGGCTTCAGCATTGGTGGCGGTCGACCGGACCGGTCGACCGCAGAAGTTTCTGCTCGGTGGTCGGTCGACCGGGTCGGTCGACCGGGTCGGTCGACCGGGTCGGTCGACCGGGTCGGTCGACCGGGTCGGTCGACCGGGTCGGTCGACCGGGTCGGTCGCCGCTGCGGGTTTCAGTTGGGTTCTGTTTCCAGACCCGTTTCATTTGTGAGTTGTATTTAAACCCTAAACTCGTTTCTAGGGTTAAGCTTGGGCGATTTTGAGCTGCTGAAAGGGGATTTTGAGGGCTTCTATTGTTGGAGTCTATTGGAGAGATCAAGTGGTCTTGTTTGAGGGTTTTGGGTAAGATTTGTAACCCTAATTTGTATTCCCCATTGATTTCATTAGTAAAGCTTCCCCCTCCTTGCCCCGTGGACGTAGGCACATTGCCGAATCACGTATATCTTGTGTTCTTGCTATGATTAGTAGCTTGTGATCTCTTGTGGTCTACTATTGTTCTTGTGTGTGCTTTTGATTTGGCTAATTGGGGCTTCCGCGGCGCACAACAGGGCCCAACCGCACGTTCTCCTCTTTAGGCTCTCTTGTCTTCCTCTTCGACTGTTAACCCTTAAAGATCCAAAATAAACAAAAATCGAGCTAATTGACGATAAAATAGTACATATAATTGACCGAGAAAGGATAAATTGATGAATTCAGATTAGGTTTTGGATTGCTTACCATGGTTCGAATTGAAACTATAACTATAGTCCTCAGAGTCAATAAAATATATAATATATAAAAATTTCTACCCTAAACATAAGCTTGAATAAAAAGATTGTGAAAATATAAATTTTAATGTCAAAAGGTACATATCTGTTGAAAGAGATGAATCCGTCGCTAATACTCATTGGAGACGGATGCGTCTCGTCGCCAATACTAATGTGCCAATCGGAAAAATTTAACATTAGTGATTGATTATCCCATTGCTAACGAGTGACCCCCACAACAAATTAAGAATTATTTTAATATTAGTCCCTCAAATATATAATATTTTAAAAGTAGTCCACTAAATTATGTAAATTGCTACATCTAGGATGTAAATGAACTAAATAATTAACAAATAGTTCGATAATTATTCAAATAAACTATTCAGTCATATTCGATTCGGTAGTTCATTTAACACATTCAAGTTTGCTAACGATTAGAATTTGACCAAATGTATATTCGATTCGTTTGTTTATTAAAGATTCGTTTAAAATTAATCACATGTTATTATTTGTATTATTGCATATATGATGTCATATTTGTGAGTTTTTGGCTTCATCTTTGGTTAGTTTATAGAAAATGATGAGAAAAGTGTAAATGATGAGAAAATGGTAAATAATCAAATAATCTTAGATCTTAAATAATCTTAATCAAATAACTATTTCTACTTAAGTTTTATATACCGATTTTTAAACTCAAATAATCTTAAATCTATTTTCTAATTAAAATTTGATTTAAATATATACACATCATATATATAGTATAAAGGAATAATTTTTATTTATGAATTTTAATAATACTTGAAAAATAAATTCTTTAGCGGAATAAATATACTTTGATATTAAATAAGTATTTGTGAGTTTTTGGCTTCGACTTTGATTAGTTAGAGAAAATGGTGTGAAAAGTGAAAATAATGAGAAAATGGTGAGATACCAATGAGAAGATTATTTTTAGTCATATGTGTTATGAACATGTAACCATATTGATCTTGCTAATGATATACCAGAACTTATCGCAGCTCTTTTTAATTAATTAGGAATTATATGTTAATTTTAAAATTTATTTTCTTTTATTCTTTATGCTAGTAGATTCGATGATCCCCACTACTCTTACGCAGCTCTTTTTAATTAATTAGGAATTATATGTTAATTTTAAAATTTATTTTCTTTTATTCTTTATGCTAGTAGATTCGATGATCCCCACTACTCTTAGCTTCATTTACGGATGAACCTGAGCCTGCAAACATCATTAATGAATCTGAGAGGATCTAAATTAGATTTAATCACTAAAGAAACAGATGAAAATAGCTTGGATGAAGTTACTTTGGAGTTTTTATAAGGTTAAGAGGAGAAAGAGCCGTCAAAATTGAGTTATAGCGAATATGATATATGTTGAAAAAAGTCGTTTTTAATTAAAATTCAAGGGAAACTGGTAACAATAGTTTAATTTAAAGGATTATTTCTTTAAATCTAACCGGTGTTAACTAGGGGGCCTAATTGTAAACATTGTGATGATTTGAGGGATGTAATAGAAATTTCATTATTTGAGTGACTAATTTTGAAATATTGAAGATTTGAGGGACTACTTTGGAAATATTAAAGATTTGATGGACTAATATTGGACTAACCTAAACATTAACTTTGAAATTAAGGATGTAAAAGGAAATTTGATAATAATAACTGTAATTTGAGGGTTGCAATAGCAATTCACCTAAATGGCCTAATTTTAACTATAATTTCACAAAAAACTAATATTACCCTAATCCTAATTTTAATATCGTAATAATCCAACATTTAATATCGCATTCGTCGCCAATACTTATTGACGATGGATCGAATCTCTTGTCAATACTCATTGGTGAAGGATGCATTTTGTCATCAATGCTAATGTGCCCATCGTAAAAAAATTAACATTAGTGATTGATTATCCCATTGTTAATGAATGGCCCCTGCTCTTGGCTTCAAAACGAACATGTAACCATTTTGATCATTTTAAAATTTATTTTTGTTTATTCTTTATGCTAGCAGATTTGATGAGCTTCACTACTCTTGGCTTCATTTACGAATGAAATTGAGCATGCAAACATCATTAATGAATTTGAGAGGAGCTAAATGGGATTTAATCACAAAAAAATGGATGAAAATAGTTTGGACAAAGTTCTATTGGAGTTTTTATAAGGTTAATATGAGAAAGAGTCGTCGAAATTGAGATAGAGCGAAGATGATATCTGTTGGATACAAAAAAGAAGTTTTTAATGGTTTTGGGTTTTCACATTTTAACGGGTCAACTAGGTCCAAAACGGATTTGATTTTTATAATTAAAAGTCAAGGAAAACTGGTAATAATAGTTAGATTTAAAGGAATATTTCTTTAAATCTAATAAGTGTTAACGAGGGGACCTAATTGTAAACATTGTGATGATTTGAGGGATGTAATAAAAATTTCGATGATTCGAGTGACTAATTTTGAAATATTAAAGATTTGTTAGTGTTTTTTATATATCCTTAAAACTTTTTATTAGTTTATTTCATTTTCCCCGAACTAAAAGAAAATAATTCTTAACCACTATCTTCTAATTTGTTTTTGCTTTTTAATCCTTTTCATGAGTTAAAGAATTATTTTTAAATTACAAAAAAAAATAATAAATAATAAATTTAAATTTTATTAATCTATTAAATATTTAATTATAGCTACATAATAAATCACATATTCAATACATAGTCTTAAAATTTAGTGCTCTAAATATATCCCCAAATAAAACATCACTCTTCCTCCGTTCTCTTGTTAACCAGCTTCCCCCAAAAATTTTCCCCCAAATTCTAAAATCCCGCCCTCTCTAAAATCCAGCCCCCTCTAAAATCCCTAACCCCAATCTCTGTTCTCTCCGTTCTCTCCAACAGCCGCCATCAACCTTCGTGCATCCTTCTTCTCCTCCTCCACTCCTCCTCCCTCTCGGCCTCCCATCGTCTTCGTCCCTTCGACTCTCACGTGGCGGTCCTTCAGCTCCTGTACTCGTCGAACTTCGCCAACGTCGTGGTCTCTGTCTCCGACGCCTTCGATCTCCTCAACACCACCGCGACCGTCCCCCCACCTCATCAGTGATGATCACCCCTTCCTCATCAACGACGACTTGTTGTAGCAAGCATAGGCCAGGTACTTGTGCATTCGTGCCTGGCCGTGGTCGCCGCCGCCGCGAAGAAGTCCGTGGCTGTGCTCAAGGGAAACTCCCAGGTCGAGGGCGTGGTCAACCTCCTTCAGGAGGATGATGGTTTGTTTCTTCTTGCCGTTCTAGCTCATTCTTTTCGTTAAAGTTTTGATTTTGATCCGTATTTGATTGCGTCTGCCCTGATTGAGGTAGTGTAGCTATCGAATGCTGGGGATTGGGGGTTAAAGATTCATATTTTACGATAGAAGTTCACGAGAAAGGACACGAATAATAGTGTGTGGTCTACTTATCATACACCTTTTTTCGTCCCCTGCTTAGTAACTAATATGACCCTGAAATATCATTTTGTTCATTGTATTAAGATCAGTTTGGGGGTTAGGTTAGCCAAGTAGGAGACAAATAGCATAGCAGTGTATGAATCATTAAACTGATATATATGCCACAGTGGGGATATACAAGTAGTGGATGATTTTTTCGGGACACGACATTGATGCGGCAATGCTAGTGAGCAGCAAGAAAAAGTTTTATTGCGGATGAACAAGTTTTGACTCTTCCTTCTTCCATAAATGATCTACGAAATGTCCTGAGTGTATATCTCTGATTCTCAAGTACTTCTCTCTTTTATCAGGTCCAACAACAGTAAAAGTTCGTGTCACTGGACTTACACCAGGACTTCATGGATTCCATCTTGTGAGTTTATTATTCATCCATCTATTATTTGAATCATTTGGGTGTGGCTTACATATCATGTTTCTCTGACTTTACAGGAGGACATGAACTCAGCCTCAACACTGGGAATGCAGGGGGAAGATTAGCTTGCGGTGAGCAAATATTTTGTTTTCCCTTTCCCAAGAGCACTGAAATAAACATTATTTTTTGGTTGCCTTTCTCCATCTCTTTCTAACATTACCATTAAAGATGTTATATTTGACCGTAATCCATTGTAAGTTCGTAGTCTTGCACTAGTTTCCCCAATTTTTATCATTTTTCAGCAAGCTTGAAAATTCCTCATGAAGTCTTATTCACAATCCAAAGATTAATTACTCTTTGTTAAAGCATAAAGGATCTATTGGTAAATGTTTAATCTGAATATTATTCAGGCCTTTGACGATTCAAAATTATGATTTTGAACAAGACATGAAGTCTTAGGGGAAAAAAATCTCAGAAGTGGTTAGATTGAGTATTCATATTTATACATTACCCATTTGTTATGTTTGTATCAAATATCGTTTATTTGGTCTTCCGAATGTGCGAGTTTTGCCAAGGGACGTGCGTGTTTACAGAGCGCCATATGGGAAATAAAATAAGAATTCTCATGTTAAATCTTCTACAACTATAATGTTAACAGTTTATGTTGAGGACTTTACATCATTTTATTTATGTTAATTATTTTAGGTAAGCTGCTTATTGTCATTCAATGTATTGCTTGCTTTAAATGTGCATGTGTTGTTGGGTTGACTCCAATTGAATGAGCTCTCATTTAATACATACTGAACCTCCTGCTTCTTCATCCTTGGAGTAATATATATTTAATATACCATTATTTTAGGTAACCTGCCTATTGTCATATATATTTAATATATCCATATAATTTCATACTTGCACACATGTATTTCTAATTAGAATTCATCAATGTTCGAATACCTTTACCACAACCACCAAAGCAAAAGTATGATAACAATGCCCACATTGTCTCTGCTCAAGCTTTCAAACTATTAAAAGCTAGGTATCACACATAAAAAATTAAGAAACAAAAGTTGTTAACTTTAATTATCCATCATGTACTTGGGATGTTGTGCAGCGCCTCAGTGATTGTCCGTCGTTGAAGGAGATTCTTCCCGAGTCGATATACTTAGCTATCTTTAAGTTGGCGTTTGACGAGCATGAAGTTCATGGTGGTGGAGAGGTATATATGACGTGACATATATGTATTTATTATGATATTTTTGGTATATATATATCTTATGTGGAGTGATAATCTTTTCAGGTTAGAGGAGGTACTCCCGTAGGGAGCAGCATATGATACGACGTTCTAATGTAGACGACGCTGATAACAGGGATGTCGACAACAACGATGACGAGGAGTGAGTGAGACTTGTGTTAAGACATATTATGACTTTTGAATTTTACATATATGTAATATGTTTGTGATTTTATTGTGTAGTGAATAAATATTATTTGAGCATGCGAGATGTATTGTGATTATATGATGAGTATTGTTCAATATTGTGGATTGATGGATGAAATTGGATGAGTATTTATTTGGAATGTGAATGTATATCATGGTTGATTTTATGATATATTGTTAAATATTGTTATTGGATTGATGTCGATACATGCTATATGTGTATTCTCGTATATGAGGCTACTAGAAAAGTAAATTTTTTTTGCGTAAATATATACATTAGCGACGGATTTCCTCGTCGTCAATGCACATTGGCGACAAGGTGATCCGTCGCTAATGTTTAAAACATTGGCGACGGGGGGAATCCGTCGCCAATGTTTAAACATTGGCGACGGATTTTCCCGTCGCCAATGCACATTGGCGATGGGAACCACCTGTCGCCAAAGAAATCCGTCGCCAATAGTCATCCGTCGCTAATAAGTATTGGCGACGGGGAAACCCGTCGCCAATACTTATTGGCGACAGATTTATTGGCGAAGGATCCATTTCCGTCACCAATATGTATTGGTAACAGATTTTGGGGTATTGGCGACGGATTTCCCCGTCGCCAATGCCCTGTTTTCTACTAGTGATTGCAACACCAATTGACAAACACCTTGCCAATTTGAACACCAATCTCTAAACCAAGAGATTAACCCTCTCACACCCGAGAGAAATCCTTGTTGAAGAAAGAACACAATTGATCCTATAAGCCTTGAATGTGTAGTGAAGTGCAGCAGTGGCTTAGGATTCTTTTAACCTCTGTAAATTGCCTAAATGATAAGTATTTAATGAATGTTTAGAGGCAATTTCAGAAACTTCTCTTTTTCACAAAATCTGAATATTTTTCACGTGAAAAATTACACAAAGATCAAAGCTTATGGGTATGTAAGTCTCTGCAATTTTTCTGAACAAATAACCTATTTATAGCCCTTGAAAAGACAATTTTTTAAACTTTAAAAACGTTTAAAAACGGCTATAAACTGTCAGATATTCAAACTTTGAAAACTGGAAAAACTGTATCTGTAGTCGACTACTGTTGACTTTAGTCGACTACACTGAGTTCAAACAGACTCTGTGTTTTCGGAAAATTTGTGTGTGTGTGCGTGTGTGTGATCAAGGCTTGTACAATTATTCTAAGTAAAGAAAATGTAAAATACATTATCTCATATGTTCTTCATCTTCTTCACTTCATAATGCCTTGAAATCAACTTGCACTTGTTCATATTCTGATATTGAAATCTGCATATAAAAGTTAGTGCACACACTGTATAAATTGTTATTATCAAAATACTATCATGGAGATATGATATTCAACATTCTCCCCCTTTTTGATGATAACAAATAATTTATGCATCAGATTAAAACTTAAAATAATCATACTTACTCCCCCTGCATATAATACTTACTTCCCCTGCATATATGCAAATTTGAGTCTATAACAGTACATGCATAACTAAACTATAACAAACATAACTATTTCTCCCCCTTTGTTATCAACAAAAAGAGGAAGCTAAACATAACATTAGTTCTTCAACATGAGCTAAAACTTCAAACAAATCATCAAGATTATGAACATAGTCCATAACTTCACTCATAAACTTCAAACAAATCATCAAGATTATGAACATAGTCCATAACTTCACTCATCCAAATAGGTAGGCAAAGACTTGCCATAAAGACCAAAAGTTCCACAATGTTCATCACCATGATCTGTTTAAAATATGTAGCACATGCATTATCCAACCAAACATTATCATAGATAATAAAAACACATAATTAACATAAGTGACATAGTAGCAACATAAAAAACATATTACATAAGTTCTAACAACACACAACCACATAGTTTTTGAAACTTAAACAAAATAACATAATTATTTTGACACTTAATATAAAAACATCTTAAGGTGATGGAGGAGGTTGCTGTCCTTGAAAATACGTATTAAGCTTTGTGTTCAAGTCTTCAAACTTCTTGATTAGCTCTTCTTGATTACTAATGATGTATGAATTCTGTGCATATAGAGCTCTTTGACCAGTTTCAAGTTCAAGGATACGTGCACTTAAAGTGTTGTATTGCACGTCTGAAAAGCATGAGGGTTCTGTAGGAAATGGTAGTGGTTGACTTGAAGAGGCTCCTGCTTGAGTTGAGGATTGTGGAATATCTTCTTGATGAGTTTCAGGTTCATTTTGAGGATTTTGTTCTTGAATTTCAAAGTTTGTCAATTTCATCCTAGTTAGGGCATTTGAATCAAAAAATTCAATGGATCGGACAACAGAATTTTCAGATTGGAGATCGACATGGAATTTGTCAAAGATTTTAGTTAGGAATGCACTATAAGGAAGAAATCCTCTTGGTATAGTCAGAAGATTGTCAAAGTAAACTTCAGCCCAATTAACTTGAATATTTCCCATTATAGCATATAGAGCTTTTGCTAAATCTAGGGAAATGAAATGAAAACTCCCAGTTTTTGGAAACAAGTTATAGGCTAGGATTCGAGCAATGAACCTAGGAATTGGACGAAGTTTGTTTGAGTTATTTAAAGGTTTGCCATGTCCAGGAAGAAAAATATGATTAGATAGCAAATCTGAGTCATTCATCCTAACAGACTTAAGAGAAACTCCTTGATAAGGAATATTGAAGATTTTACCAATTAACTTAGTAGTTAAGTCAATCTCTATTCCTTTAACAAGAGTTTTGAGTTTTTCAGAACCACCAATAGTTCCCACACGTTCTATATTAGTATAGAACAGTTGCACAAGAAATGGATATGTGGGTTTTTTATTTTCAGCAGAGAACAGTTCAAGCAATCCCACATTTTCAAAATATGAACTAAAGTTCCAGGGTATAAAATCATCAAATTTCACAAATCGTCCTGGAAGAACTTCAAAAGATGATATTTTGTTAAATTCTTCTAATAAATCAGGACTTTTTAAATAGATGATGATTTCATCATTGATAGAGGTATGGGTCTTAGCTTTCTTAGATCTAGACATGATTAGATAGATAAATAACAAAATATGTAAAGATCAAGTTTAGAAGCAATACCCCAAACTGTAGAAACCCTAGAATAGTCGACTATTGCTTGGATTAGTCGACTACAAAGCTTGACTGCTTGTCAGATTTGAAGGAGAATTGAAGAAATTGATGGAAAAAGTGAGAAAAATGAGATGCCCTAACCTGGATTTGTTGACTCTGAAGTGGGGAATATGGGGTTTCGGTTTTGGGTGTAGTTAGAGGGTAGTTTTTGTTTTTAACTTTATCTTTTAAGAATAAAAATAATGTATGGTTGAGATTTGATAGTAAATTGAGTGTAGGGTTAAGATTTGATCTTAAATGTGTGGTTAGGATTAAATGTATGGTTAGGATTGATGGAGTTGAAAAAGAATGGTTGAGATGAATTTTACTTAAGTGAAACGGGTATGGGTATTGGGTTTTGGGTTTAAATCTAAGAAAAAATCCACTTGGCTTAAAAACTGTAAAACTGAAAGTTCAGAATCAGTAGTCGACTAATAGTGAGAGTAGTCGACTACACTGTGAACGACAGAAAAATGAGTTTCAGATTTTAACTCAGAGTAGTCGACTATTCTGTATTATGGTCGACTACACTGTAAACAACAGAAAATTGATTTTAAGATTTAACGTTGAGTAGTCGACTATAAAGGCAAGTAGTCGACTACACTGTAATTTTTCAGAAAAATTATTTGTAAGACTTGTGCATGTAGTCGACTATAAGTCACATTAGTCGACTATTTAAGGTATAAATTTATATGTTTGTTTTAAAAATTAATTTAAATCTTCAATTGAACAAATACCTAATTCTCTTCTTAATTTAACATAAATTTCTTCTTTAAGAGGTTTAGTTAATATATCTACGATTTGTTTATCTGTAGGTATAAATTCTAATGAAATGTCACCTTTAAGCACATGATCACGTAAAAAATGATGTCTAATATCAATGTGTTTTGTACATGAGTGTGGAATAGGATTTTTAGATAAATTAATTGCACTAGAATTATCACACATAATAGATGATATGGGACAATTTATTCCATAATCAGTTAAAGTTTGTTTCATCCATAATATTTGTGCACATGCAAGACTTGCAGCAATATATTCAGCTTCAGTTGTTGATAATGATACTGAATTTTGTTTCTTACTAAACCAAGATACAAGTGAATGTCCTAAGAAATGACATGTTCCACTTGTACTTTTTCTATCAGATTTACATCCGGCAAAATCAGCATCACTATATGATATTAAATCAAAAGAACTATGTTTTGGATAAAATAAACCATAATTTGTAGTATCTTTAATATATCTAAATATTCTTTTTACTGCTTTAAGATGTGAAACTTTAGGATTTGATTGAAATCTTGCACATAAACATACACTAAACATAATATCAGGTCTACTAGCAGTAATGTAAAGAAGTGATCCAATCATACCTCGATAGAGCTTTTGATCAACATTCTTACCATTTTCATCTTTGTCAAGAGATGTTGTAGTGCTCATAGGTGTTGGTTTGCTTGTTGAATTTTCCAATCCGAATCTTTTAAGTAAATCTTTTGCGTACTTGCTTTGATTGATGAAAATTCCTTCTTTCAATTGTTTAATTTGAAGTCCAAGAAAGAAATTTAGTTCACCCATGTGACTCATTTCAAATTCATCCTGCATATTCTTAGCAAATTCTTGACAAAGATTATTGTTAGTAGAACCAAAAATAATATCATCTACATATATTTGAATTAGTAAAATATCTTTATTTATTTTCTTAATAAACAATGTTGAATCAACTTTTCCAATATCAAAACCTGAAGTTAAAAGAAATTTCTTTAATCTATCATACCATGCACGAGGTGCTTGTTTAAGACCATATAATGCTTTCTTAAGTTTAAAAACATGATTTGGAAAACTTTCATGTTCAAAACCTGGAGGTTGTTCTACAAAAACTTCTTCATTTATAAAACCATTTAAAAAAGCACTTTTAACATCCATTTGAAATAATTTAAAATTCATAAAACATGCAAATGCAAGTAAAATCCTAATTGATTCTAATCGTGCAACTGGTGCATAAGTTTCATCATAATCAATTCCTTCTTCTTGATTATAACCTTGAGCAACTAATCTAGCTTTGTTTCTAACAACTTGACCAAATTCATCTAATTTGTTTCTAAAAATCCATTTTGTTCCAATAATGGATTTATTTTGAGGTCTAGGTATAAGATCCCAAACATTATTTCTAGTAAATTGATTAAGTTCATCTTGCATAGCAATTATCCATGAATCATCAAGAAGTGCTTCTTTTATATTTTTAGGTTCAATAGTTGAAATAAAAGTATTATGAGCAATCAAATTAAAATGAGATCTAGTAGTTACTTTGTCAGAAATATTTCCTATAACTAAATCATGTGGATGATTTTTAACTTCTACAAAATCTTTACGTAAATCATTTTGTAGATTATCATCTTTTGTAATATCTATCATAGGAGTATCATGTATAGTATCAATTACATCATCATTATTATTTAATACAATAGGTGTTTTTGAAAAATTTTCATCAAAAGAAACATGTAAATATTCTTCAATAACTAATGTTCTTTTGTTATATATTCTATATGCTTTACTATGATTAGAATATCCAACAAAAATTCCTTCATCGGATTTAGAATCAAATTTATCTAAGTTATCCTTTGTATTTAAGATAAAACATTTACAACCAAAAACTTTAAAGTAAGATACTTTAGGAATTTTGTTATAAAATAATTCATAAGAGGTTTTCTTTAAAATAGGTCTTAATAAAACTCTATTTAATACATAACAAGCTGTTGATACGGCTTCTGCCCAAAAATATTTAGGTAAATTACTATCACACAACATAGTTCTAGCACATTCTTGTAAAGTTCTATTTTTCCTTTCTACAACTCCATTTTGTGGAGCAGCACAAGGAAAAGAAAAAGTATGTGATATACCATGTTTATCACAATAATTTGCAAATAATTCATTTTCAAATTCACCTCCATGATCACTACGTATAGAGATAATAGAAGTAGATTTTTGATTTTGAATTCTTTTGCAAAATATAGAAAACTCATTAAAAGCATCATTTTTATGTTTAAGAAAAATTACCCATGTGAATCTAGAATAATCATCAACAAGAACAAATGCATATCTACTTCCATTTAAAGATGCTACTCTAGATGGACCAAAAAGATCTATGTGAATTAATTCTAATGGTCTATTTGTAGATATTACATTTTTATATTTAAAAGAAGATTTATGCATTTTTCCTTGTTGACATGCATCACAAAAATTATTTTTAAAAGACATCTTAGGTAAACCATTTACTGAATCATTTTTAGAAATCTTAGACATATGTTTAAAGTTAACATGTCCAAAACGTTTATGCCATAAAATAGAATCATTAGATGATGCAATAAGACAATGTTCATTTGAAATATTTTTCATAGATAAAACATATATGTTATTCTTTCTATGGCCTTTAAAAATAACAGTTATCAAATCAATATCATAAATTAAGCATGAATCTTTTTCAAAAACAATTTTAAAACCTTTATCACAAAGTTGACTAATACTAAGTAAATTATGTTTAAGACCATCAACTAATAAAACATTATCAATGATAGGTTTGTTTGGATTACCGACAGATCCAATACCGATGACTTTTTCTTTGTTGTTATCTCCAAAAGTAACGGTACCACCATCCTTATTTTGAAAAGATGACAACAATTGTATGTTTCCAGTCATATGTTTGGAGCAACCACTATCCAAAATCCACCTATCTTTCTTGGGTACCTGAAATAATAAACATTTACATTTTGGTACCCATACTATGTTGGGTCCTTTAAATTAGCCTTTAGGAAACCAAACCCATGAAGAGTTTGATTTGCCTAAATAGTTAGGTGATAAACAAATATTTTTAATAAAATCAGAAATATAAAAATTCTTATGTAAAGAAGATAATTCTTTTGGAACCCAAATAGAAAAGAATTTTGATTTCTTTTTACACAAATTTTCAGTTCTATAATCATACAAATCATGAGAAGGTTTTACAAAAATTGTTTTCTTTGATTTATTTTTATTAATTTGAAAACCTAATCCTTTTGTCTTTTGTGATTCTCTTTGAAAAGAAAGAATATTATTAAGATTTTCTTTTCCTTTATTAAATTTGCTTACATTTAAACATATATCTTCATATCTTGATTTAAAAGAAGAAATATCTTTATCTAAACTATTAATTCGAATATTTAACTTATTACATTCTGATTTTAAATATTTATTTTCATTAGATAAATTATCATTTTCTTTTAGTAAAGAAAAATTTTCTTCTTTTAATTCAACTAATTGAGAATTAGTAAAAGTAGAGGAATTTAAATCGGAAATTTCTTCAAGTAACCTTTTATTCTCACCTTTAAGAAAATTATGTGAAATTTTTAATCTTATAAAAGTTTCATATAATTCATTAAAAGCATCTAAAAGCTCTTCATTTTCACTTACATCATCTTGTGCCATGAAACACATGTGAGCACTTTCCTTTTCTTCAATTTCTTCATCTGAGGATGATTCATCACTATCATCCCAAGTGACCGCCATTGCTTTCCTCTTCTTGTTATTTTGAATATTGTTGAAGTTGTTGAAATAACTTGATTTTTGTTTATTCTTCAACATTGGACAATCTTTCTTCATATGCCCTGGTTTATTACACTTAAAACACAGAGGGTTAGTTGAATTTGAATTCTTAAATTTAAAATTACCTCTTTTGATGAATTTTCGAAATTTTCGTGCAAACATGCCCATTTCTTCATCATCATCATCTGAATCTTCTTTATCGGAAGTAGTATTGAATGCAAGAACTTTCTTGTTCTTTAATTCTTCATCATTCTTTCTATCTTCAATTTGAACTTCATATGCCATAAGATTACCAATAAGATTTTCAACCGTAAGAGTTGACAAATCATTGGCTTCTTCAATTGCGATAACTTTCTTTTCCCATTGTGGAGTAAGTGAACGAAGTATCTTTCTTACCATCTCCACTTGAGTATATGTTTTTCCAAGACCAATAAGAGAATTTGTGATGTCGGTGAATCTTGTGAACATTTCTCCAATAGTCTCATTTTCCTTCATCTTGAATAATTCAAATCTGTGCACAAGAACGGAAATTTTAGATTCTTTAACTTTATTTGTACCTTCATGAGTTACCTCAAGAGTATGCCAAATATCGTATGCAGATGTGGCCGTTGACACCCTATTGAACTCATTCTTGTGAAGTGCACAAAATAAGGCATTCATTGCTTTAGAATCCAAATTCGCATTGTTCCTTTGAGATGTAGTCCATTCCGCGAAAGGAGTGGTTGGCTTCTCATATTTCGTTTCCACGACGTTCCAAAGTTCGTAGCCAAGAGATTGGAGGTAGATCTTCATCCTACACTTCCAATAGTTGTAGTTCGTGCCATCGAACATTGGAGGACGATTTGTAGAGTGACCTTCCTTGAATTGTGATGTATTTGAAGATGCCATCTTTCACCTTGCTCTGATACCAAATGTAGGATCTGAAATAGATACACTTGAACACTAGAAGGGGGGTGAATAGTGTTCTTTTAAAATTAATGCAAAGTATATTATAAATTGCAAAAAAAATGGCAATCTCAGAAATTCACAATCACAAACACAAGAATTTTATACTGGTTCCACCAATCCGGTGTACATCCAGTCCCCAAGCAAATCCCGCTTAAGAGTTTCCACTATGATTTTGAATAAACTTACAAAATCAAACGCAAACCTGACCAATTTGCAAGTCCCTGCAAATTACAACACCAATTGACAAACACCTTGCCAATTTGAACACTAATCTCTAAACCAAGAGATTAACCCTCTCACACCCGAGAGAAATCCTTGTTGAAGAAAGAACACAATTGATCCTATAAGCCTTGAATGTGTAGTGAAGTGCAGCAGTGGCTTAGGATTCTTTTAACCTCTGTAAATTACCTAAATGATAAGTATTTGATGAATGTTTAGAGGTAATTTCAGAAACTTCTCTTTTTCACAAAATCTGAATATTTTTCACTTGAAAAATTGCACAAAGATCAAAGCTTATGGGTATGTAAGTCTCTGCAATTTTTCTGAACAAATAACCTATTTATAGCCCTTGAAAAGACAAATTTTTAAACTTTAAAAACGTTTAAAATGGCTATAAACTGTCAGATATTCAAACTTTGAAAACTGGAAAAACTGTATCTGTAGTCGACTAATGTTGACATTAGTCGACTACACTGAGTTCAAACAGACTCTGTGTTTTTGGAAAATTTTCTCAGTAGTCGACTACAAAGCCCATTAGTCGACTACACTGTATTTTGACAGAAACTGATAAAATAAAATTTGAGTTCAGTAGTCGACTACTGTTGACATTAGTCGACTACACTGTAAAATAACAGAAACTTATGTTTCTGTCAAACACCTGAGTAGTCGACTATAATCACTATTAGTCGACTATACTGTAAATTGACAGAAACTTGTATTTGAGTTTTATACACGAGTAGTCGACTACTATTCTAATTAGTCGACTACTAAGAGTAAAAATTCTGCTATAAAGAGTTTTTATAATCAAGTTTTAACTATAATTCTAATGGTTAACATAGGGGATTTCTATTGTTAACCAACACACTAAGCCTGTGTTAGTGTGTTCTAAAATTGTGTGTGTGCGTGTGTGTGATCAAGGCTTGTACAATTATTCTAAGTAAAGAAAATGTAAAATACATTATCTCTTTTGTTCTTCATTTTATTCACTTCAAAATGCCTTGAAATCAACTTGCACTTGTACATATTCTGATATTGAAATCTGCATATAAAAGTTAGTGCACACACTGTATAAATTGTTATCATCAAAATACTATCATGGAGATATGATATTCAACAAGGAAGGTAATTTCAAAACTCTAAAGATTTTAGAGACTAATATTAAGCTTGATGAAGTAATTTTTAAAATTTTAAAGGATTTGAGGAAATAAGTGCAAACTATTTGATAATGACTGACTAATATTTTTACTTATGAATTTGAGGGTCTTTAATGAAATTTATCTCCAAAATTGAGAGTTCACGAAACTACAAAGGTCCCATCGACCCTCGATTTAGGCCCATCGGTTTCCGACCCAAACAAGAAGCTCCAGGTCATCAAGCACGCCCCCAAAGACCACCACACCAAGGTCGAAGGCCATGGCCAGCATCCGCATGCCAGCTGCGGCCGCCGCTTGCGTCTTCTAGCTCACCCACAAGCTCAGCCATAAATCCGATGGCGAGACCATTGAGTGGCTCCTCCAGCAAGCGCGAGCCAGCCATAGTCGCTGCCACGGAACCGACACCAAATCAGCCAACTTCTCCACCCTAAACATCTCCCTCCACAGCAGCGGGTCGACATGAAACGGGATGAGAGAGAGTGCCACAGCCTAAATTTTCCCCATTTTCTCTCCAACATCGCAGGAATAGTACGGCTCAAATTTTTTATATCCGTTTTATTCACTTTTCTCCGATTTTAGGCTTTAGGGGATAGAAACCGACTCGCCTCCAAATCCTATGTGTCATTTGTTTTCTCTTCCTCTTTTCTGTTTTATTTTGGCAAGCCAAACATTAAAAAAGGGGGGGAATGACAATTTTTGGTGTTAGTTTTTTTTTGGTCTTTTCTGCACTTTTTTGATCAACCAAACAGCCCCTATATGAAAAGTTGTGTTTGTAGCATTTTTTATTAGATACTTTTATACTATGATAAACATGTTTGCGTTGGAAATTGATTTATTTGCTAAATCCATTATAATGTTTATCGTTTACACAGATTCAAATGAGTCTTAGCCTTTTTATAAGACTTCTCCCTTACAAATAAATTATCAAAACGATCTCCTAGAAACACATGTAGAGGACGTTTATCACCCGCTGCTTGCGTGAAATCTTTGCCTGTGCCAGGATTTATCCGTGGACCATCGCGGATCAGATCCGATTGATCTGAATAATAGATCAATGCTCTTGCTTCATAAAGGAAATAATCGCAGAAGTAAATAATATCAACAAAGTGAGATTACTACTCTTCTCGAGATCAAAACAAAGTCTGATCTTAAGGAATGGTGGAACGGGCTTCAGATCTCTCGAACTCTTCCTCTTTATGCTGAAGAACTCGCCAAGAACTCGCTAGCCTCTCTGAAATTTGTGGGTTAACTCTCCATTTTGATAGCACCTCGCCCTCTTGCTCAGAATTTCTGATCCCCCGAAAATAGGGGCGCTAGTCTTGTATTTATAGGCTTCGGATGCAACGTTTTAGGATAGGAATTAATGATTTAACCTTATCCTCATTTAATAACCACTTAACCATATTTAGGGATAGCCTCAAGGCAGTTAGGGAGGCTCTGGAATGAAAGAATCCCAAAAAATCATCAACAAACACGTCGTTGAGGAGTTTGATCGGGCGAGACACATTGAAGTGTCTTACGTGTGGCGATGCTTCATTCTACTATTTCATCGATTTTCATGCTTCTTTGTTTCTCTGATTCATCATTTCGCGCATTCTTTTGCATGTTCCTTTGTTTCCTTTTGGTATCGGATGAACTACTTGACCTAGGATGATGATGTTCATCACCTTCTCCTCGTCTCAAGCTGTATTCTGAGAACCTATAAGCTTGGTCTAATAGTTCAGGCGAGGTTCGATCAGATCCGACGAACTTCAGAACATGCTACGAAGAACGGGTCATAACTTTCAAACCGTAAGTCTAAATTAGACGAATTATATATGAAAATCTCTTCTCGATGAGATGGGGCCAACCAAACCTATCGAAGTTCAGTTTGCCGCGTCCGTTTTGCTAAATTCCCTCTGTTTTGAGAGATATCAGTATTTTCGTCTGTTTTAAGCTTCTTTGCAATTTATAGGCAAATTTTTTTATGCCTACAGATACCCCCTCCAAAGTATTTTAGCCTCATTATTTTATAGAAGAGTCTGGAAAACTTTAGATAAGATAGACCCAGCCTTCAATTCTTTGACTTCTTCACCTTTCATCCTATTTAGTATTTTTGTCGAATAATCTGAAATTTCTTCAGGTGCTGCGTTTATCGTCCGACCGTTGTCGAAATTTTGAATTAAAACTGGTGTGTTGATATCTGACTTAGCTCGTGTCGATAAAACTGGTGTGTTGGTATCTAACTTAGCTCGTGTCAGTGAATCGACGTTGAACTGATCGTCTTCATCAGAAGTTTGTATCTGAATTGCGATTGAACTCCCGGGGGTAATTTGGAACTGAGAAGTATCCTAAGCCTTATTTTGGTGAAATTATTGATTCGTTAACCAGCATTACCTCCGTTTCAGTGTAAACACAATTAACCCTTATTCTGGTGAAATTATCGACGCATTGACCGATGTTGACCTTCGTTGTACCGCGTTGACCGGCGTTAACGCAGTTTATACTCATACGTTAACTGGAATCCAAATAGTTTAAGCTCTTAAGGCATTGGAGCATGGAGAATCAGTTTATACTCATATATTATTTAGAGTTTCGGAAATTAGTTTAAGCTCGTGTACCCGTTGGAGGTTCAAGGAGATGAAATTTAGACTCATATACTCATCGGAGTGTGAATACGGACCTCGAACACGTCGAATCGGGTGAAAAACTAGTGAAAACATGCAAAAATACACACGAGAACTCCTACGGGACCCACCCTGGGTGCGAGACACACGCTTGTGTCTCGCACAAGAGAGAGAGGGCCGATCCTGGATCCCTCAAATGCCCAAAAATCTGATCTTCTCTCTTATCTTTTTTTCTCTTCTTTCTTCCTCCTCCCAA
>NC_033794.1:99039091-99056904 GCF_001876935.1 Asparagus officinalis
TTCTTTCTCTCTCTCTCTCCTTAAACCCTCCAAATACTTCACCGAGGCAGGCTAAGATTTCGGGTATTTGACTTGGATGCGAGCTCCACATCGGGTTTATCTCCTTTGTTCCCAGGTAAGGATTCATTCCTTTCACTCTCTTTGCTTGAATTTTGGTTGAATCGAACCTCCATACTAATCTTTGATTCTCGGATTTCAATGAATCTCTGAAAACAGGTTTTGATTTCCCCCCTCAAGTTCGAACACTTCTTTTGCGATTCGAGTCTATCCCTTTAATCTCAGGTAAGCTTGCTCTCCTCATGGCTTCAATTGTATCTAGTTGATTCTTGAATTTTGATTTTGAGGGTATAGCCGAAACCCTAATTTGGTTGTTTGGTTGATTTTAATTCTCAGATCTCTGGTTCGAGTACCCTCTTGCGATTCTTCTTCATCAAGTTCTCATTCACCTTTGATTCCAGGTAAGAGTTAATCCTCATGGCCGTCAAACTCAGTTGAATTTAATCCTTAGTTTTGGTTCTTGGAGAAAATTAAAACCCTAAATTGATTTTTTAGGGATTTCGACTATGAATATTTTTTTCTCATTGATTGCGCCAACTCTTGTTCTCTTCTCAAATCTAACAGAAACTCAAGGCATTTGCTCCTTTGACTTGGTTATATGTCGGATTTGAATCAAACTTATATACCCTCTTTTTTATCATTGCACTTGTATATGGGGCTCGATTGTATGTTGGATTGTTGGTCGTGAATAAGAACTGAATCGAGTTCTCAATTTGAGGGAAATATTGAGTCTCTAATTCTTGAGTTTGTGCATGACCGAAACCCTTTACTTTAATTTGTTGAGCCTCGAGCTTTTGGTTGCATGCGGAGTTTGAATTCCTTCAAGATATTTGGCCGAGGACTGGACTTGTCGTCTTGGCTTCATTAGTTTTGAGGTTTGACTTCGAACAAGAATCCAACACTGTTTTGTAATACCCAAAGTCTTAGCCTTTTGACTTGGGTAGGGCCGAACTGAGGCTTCGTTTGGTTTTGTAATGCCCAAAGTCTTAGTCTTTTGAATCGAACTTCTTCGAAGCTTAATTTTGAAAATTTTTTGTCACTTTCGAACTCTTGGTATGTTTGGTTGTCTGCATGACTTGATGTCACTTGATTCTGTTAGGAATCTTGATCCCAAGATTAGTTTATTTTGATGATAACAAATATTATATGTTGTGTGTATTACGTGCTAATATTTGTTTTGCAGTATCAGAGCTATATTAACAATTATATTCAAAGAGATACTCAAGACATAGATGAGTTCAAGGCAAAATGAAGCAAAGAAGAAGATATACTTTATTGTCTAAATGTAATTTTATATTTTTTTTACTTAGAAATTTGTACAAGCCTTGATCACTCACACACATGCACACACATAGTGTTAGAATACACTAACACATGCTTAGTGTGTTGGTTAACAATAGAAATCCCCTATGTTAGCCATTAGAGTTTATAGATATTAAGTGAGTCTTAAAATATTTCATTTATATCCCTTAACAATTAGAATCTGGAAAAACTCAAAAGATCAAAGTTGTAGTTCTCTTCAAGAGCTTTCTAACAAATCTTAAATCACCTCATTCCGATATTGGATGAGAAAGTTACAGTCAAAATACTGAAGAGAAAATTCCAAAATCTGTGAGTTTACAGTGTAGTCGACTACTATGCCTTGTAGTCAACTACTAAGCAATTTTATGACTTCACAGAGTCTGTTTAGACTCAGTGTAGTCGACTACTATGACTTTTAGTTGACTACAGATGCAGTTTTTCTAGATTTTAGGTTTTAAATAAGTGACTGTTTATAGCCGTTTTGTGGACGTTAATTGGGTTTAAAATTATGTCATTTCAGAGGCTATAAATAGGTTTAAACATTAGAAAACAAGCACCAAGTTTTGCACTTATAAGATTCATATATTGTGCAAATTAACTCTCTAAACTTTCAGCTTTTCAATCTATTTTTCTATAAAATAGAGTTTCTGATATTGCCTTTGTTCCTATCATTCTTAGAGCTTGTTTAGACAATATTCAGAGAGTTAAAAAGATTGATAAGCCACTGTTATACATTCACATCTATATCAAGGCTTATAGGATTGGAATTGTACATTGCTTCAAAGAAAGGTTCTCTCGGTTTATGAGAGGGGTTGATCTCTTGGTCTAGAGATCGGTGTGACGATTGGCATGATCTTATCAATTGAGTTTGCAATTTGCATGGTCTTGCAAATTGGTCAGGTTTGCTTTTGATTTTGTATGGTTTCAAAATCATAGTGGAAACTCTCAAGCGGGATTTTCTTGGGGACTGGATGTACACCGGGGAGGTGGAACCAGTATACATGCTTATGTTTGTGATTGTGAATTTCTGAGATTGCCATTTTTCTTTGCAATTTATAATCTACTTTGCATAAATTTTAAAAGAATACTATTCACCCTCCTCTAGTGTTCTAGTGTATCTATTTCAGATCCTACAGATTCTTGTTCATAATCATGCATACATAGTTTTGAAACTCAAGTTAATATCCATGCTCGAATTTTGGATGATTTTGTGAGCTTGTCGATTGATATGTAAGGCTTCACTTTTGGTCTCATACGAGATTTGAACCGTACATTTGAAGTATTTGGTTGTGTATACCCTCGGTTGAGTATTCAATCGGGTTCGAACATGTTATGATGATGACTGAGGTTTGGTTTTGTTTGAGAACCAAAACTTGAGATGGATACTTGATTGTGCGCATCAATTTGGTTTATCCCCTTGTATGGTTGTATGTGGAGTTTGGATTAAACCCTTGAGACTTGTGACCATGGCCGAACCCTTAGTTGGTTTTGGTTGATAACCGAACTTATTGCTTGCATTTGGTTGTTCGACTTTGACATTGGATATATCCTAAAGCTTGCCTCTAGGTAATTGACTATGAACCGAGACACCCGAGGCCGTTATCTCAATTTTATGTATTGATCGAACTTGGGCTTTTGGTTTTGATGTCTGTAGGTTTCATTGGATTTTTAATTAGAAAATTCTATATTTATAGAATTTTAGCTAAATTTCACAATTTCCCTTTTAATCCCTGATTTATATACCTCGATTCTCGATATACCTGAATTACTAACTTTCATTTCAAATTAGCTATGTCGCTGAAGAAGTCGTGTATTTCGAGGGGTCGATCGGCTACTCAGCCACCTGAGAGGGAGGCTTCATCGTTCGGGGGTAAGTTTTCATCACTTTTGTTCGTAAATTCAAAATTGATATTCTGAATATTGCACCCTCATTTGCTCTCCTTTGTGAGGCATTTGGGAAGAGCTGATACCCTCCTTTGCGGGGGGTCAATGCTTAAAATATGTGTTTTGCTTGGTCAAAACACGTCTCAAGGCAAAAAGGACGATTTCACACTGTATCACACTCCGTAGGGCAGGGTATATTGTCACGTTATCTACGTGACAATGTACATTATCCCTCGTGTGTGTGTAATAGTTGAAATCGTCTCACCAATTATAAGGTAGTGACTCTATCTCACGGATTTGTGAAAAGAGTTTGACTCCTTGTATTGCCTTGGAAATATTCTTCAAATTGTGTTTAATAAAATACACATTATTTGTTTCAGTCGAATTCCTCTCAGAAATGTTCTCATCTCGTGCGACAAGTGGTCACAGTGGTGAGGCTTACGCCTCCGCTAAGGATGCACCGCTCATGACTGTAGTTCCTCAATTCAATCCGCATAGGCCTGAGGAAATTCCTCATCTTGTGCGAGAGGGGGATCATCGTACACTGCGATGACTGATCACCAACGCCCCGCTCACTAAAGACCTAAGCTTCACTCAGAATTTAAGGAAGAATGACTATCTGTTTGGCGATTCCGTCAAAGATACAGCTGTTTTGACTCTCGTGGATGAGAAGTGGTTAAATAAAGATGGTGAGAGTTTGTTATATCTTCCCCCGATCCCTCACCATTATTCACTCGCACGCTTAAAGACACAAGCCGTGAAGTGGGAGATGTCTAAAGTCTTACAGAAGAGCAGGATGAGTTCACTGCGGGTACAATACCCATCAAAAGACTTCAAGCTCTAGTGACAGGAATTATATCTGTGGACTCCATCCTGACATGTTGGGCCAACAACCATGCCGCCGAATGAACTGTCAATCATCGCCAACACGGTGAGGAATCCGTCTCGCAAGGTTGGGAAGATAACTGCTTACAAAGGGCCATAAATGTTTTGGCTGGGTTCATTCCTTAGACAACAGATGGTGGGCTCGTATGACAAGCTATGTTCTTGGCCGATGGAGTGTGGAACTGAATGCTAGCGGATTGTATACGCCCGTTCACACTAGTATGTATGGATTGCCAGTCAGTGTACATCATTTCCTTGCACTGCTGGAACTTTACAACCCAGACACTAATACCTTCCTGACCAAGCATGAAGAGTTGGGGCTGGCCCTACATGAGATGCAGAAGGTTTTGGCTCTGCAGATGGACGACATCCCTTATCAAGATTATTTTCCCTCCTGTCGTCAATTGAGTCAGATGAAGATGGCCTCCCCTGCCGGCTACGACACGTTGTGGGATCTCATGTATCATTATCAGATGGCTTTAGCGGGCATCGGTATCCTGGAGAGGAAGAAGTTCCTACAGCTGAGCTTGAAGTAATTCGCTGACTATTTATTCAAGCATTTGGAGGATGGCTCTAGTGAAGTGGTTTGTGAATTAGAACCTCTGACTCCCTCAGCAATTAACGAACTTATTAAGAAGATCAGTGCCTAATCATATACTACTACTGCTACCGAGGGTAAGTTTCTGATGGGGACTAAGTTCTAGACTTTTCTGTGGCACGCACAGAAGCGGATTCAGCCCATGACTCTTCTGGCAGGATATCTCGCTATTTGGCTGAAGAAGTACATCGTGTCGCACTAATTTTTTGACTCTTTACCAATAGAAGTCCTCCTTCCAGCCGTCTAGCTTGCTTATGGGAAAGAACTCTCCTTACTTCTAGTGATGGTTGCTGACATACATTACGGGCTCTGGCAATTGGTCACCGGATTCACACAGGTGGGAAGCAAGTCGACAGCCGAGATCCCTACCACCAAGGTTGAATTTCCCTATACCTATCTGATGTTGTGGTTAGTTCTTTATCGCCCTGACTTGATGTCAGCGTCGAGTATCGTGGATCCCTCTATTCCTCTGGTGCAGTTGTTAGAAGATTATAAATGGAAACGCGGTTGTTCCTTGAGGTGAGGCGACAGCTCCAGATTCATAAGTGCTGGGAGTTCTTTAAATGCTTCCCATGATTCTCCAACCAGTACGATGATTTGCTGATTGATGAGGAGAGGTCAGGGACGGATCGCACTTCCCTCGATGTGGGCTGCTTCAGATGGTTGATGAATATTCGCCCTGGGTATCTTGTCTTCAGAGTGAAGAACCACTATCACATAGAGCCTTATCTATTATGTTGGTTCGCTGGTCAATTTGGTTACGACCAACTGTATGTTGGAAACCCAAACCGAGAGTTGAAAACTCAGGGCGCATAGGTTCACGGTCTTATAGATGGTACCTGAGCATGGCTTTGGAGTGTGGCGGGTTACATAGGTACCATATTCAATCTTCCCACCGCAGAACGCAAGCTAGAGCTCATATCCCTCTGCTGTAGATGGCTCATTTCCGCCAATGCGCCCTCTAAGCTGAAGCAGATTTCAGAGCTAGAGGCTGAAGAAGAAGCCTGGGTCGCAACTAGGATTGTTCATGAGGTTGCGCTTTTGAGTCGATGAAGGAAAGAGCCTGTCGGACCTTTAGGTAAGGGCAAACAGGTGGTCGAGGAGGAAGAGGAGGTGTTTCCCACTGATGAAGCTGAAAGCCCCAAAGAAGATGTAGCTAGGGGTGAAGGCATGAGAGTTAGCAGCAATGAAGAAGAACTCAGGATAGGTCTGCCAGATTCCTTCTTCTCCTCAGGATGGTTCATGAGCCTGGCGATCGCTCGTCGAACTTGCCCATCGATTTGCCTAAGCCTCCAAAGGCTTTAAAGAAGCTGAGGCAGAAGGTCTTATTTACTTATCCTAACAAGATGATGGTTGACCTTCTAGTTGGGGCTACTGATGAAGAAGAGGAGGAACCCCGCCTCCTCCATCGAACAAGATCCTGATATTTAGCTTAGGTTCCCCCAAGGGTTGATTTGTGCACCAAGTTTAGACATGAAAGACCTGTCGTTTCTAAGGAGGCTCGACCTGCGAAGCGAAAGAAGGTGGTGCACAAGCCACATACAGAGTTACCGGCTTTTGAGGGGGAGCCGTTCGGTGATATTCCAGGAGAAGGTAACATCTCACCTTGTAATTCTTCGTACTTCGAGCCAGTGATTTGCTGAATATATATAACTCATTATCGATCCACGGAGAGTCTTGAAGAGGGTGAGCTTCCATATGATTCTCCTTCTCCTAGTTTTACCTATTCTGAGAGGTTTGGTTTCACGCAACAGATGCGCGAGACCATGGGCGGGGAGCTTGATAGTGCTGAAGCTAACACAGTTATTGAATTGGCAGGGGTGTGAGTGCCGAACCTAGCCCAACTACTGAAACCACTACAAGAACGTTAAGCCTAGGTATATTTAACACCAATAGTACCTCATTCAGGTGGCAATTAAGAGAATTAAACGATTCAGAGTCTGTGCCTCCCCTAATTGTTTCTGTGCTTCATGCTCTTTTAGAGAAATTAAAGGGAGCGGGACTAAATGCCGAGGCCGCGGAACCTACTACAGCCACCGAAGGTGAGCACGACCTCCACTTGTCGTGAACTCTGCTTTTCCTTCTTTGGCTTAAAATTAAAGTTTTTTGTGATATCACAATGGAGGGCTCAACCGAGGAGGAAGCTTTCTATGGTGGGCATCTCGGTTAGTTTGGTGAACATGCATTCGATTCAGCGGTGAGCTTCTCCAAGGCTAATCATAGATTGCTCGCTGACATGTTGGTAGATCAAGCTGATCGCAAGACTGCAGGACCCACCATTAAGGCTGGTTCATCTACTGGTATGGATCTTACCCTGACATTCTGTTGTTCATTTATCGATCTTTATTTAATCACAAGAGAGTTTTAATTGTAGGACCAGCCACTAGGGCTAATATGGCTACAATCTCAGGGGTTTCAGAGTAACCCAAGGACTTAGGCGCTTCGGGTTTGGAGCAATTCATTGTTGAGACTCAACTATATATCCTCCAATCTGAGACTACCGTCCTTTTGGACTCAATGCTCGTGGAGGCTTCAGCTAAAGCCAGAGTTAACACTACTGTCCGAGCTATGTAACCAACAGATGGAGCTGGTACATCTACAACTGTTATGTCTGTGACAATTCCATCTGTTCACGAGGTTAGACTGGCGGGACCAAGCGCGGGGCATCAAACTGAAGGAGCTTCTGCCAGCGTTGGTAAGTTTGGCCTCATGACTTGTCTCATGATTCTGGCTATATCAATCATGTTCTTTGGAATATTGATATGTCCTTTTTCTATAAAGCTTTCGGGAGCGTTCACCACATTGGTTGCCCGAGGATATTTTTTAACTTTCGGGAGCATTCACCACATTGGTTTCCCGAGAAGCACCGCCGAAGTACAATTGCCACACCTGCTGATGAGAGATAGTGTTGATTTCAGTTCATCGCTTTGACGTAAATCAAGAACGGTTTACCCGACTTCGGTGTGACGAGGACAAGAGGATTCGCTAGATATGCTTTGATATCTTCGAAGGACTTCTGACAGGTGTCATCCTAAATAAATGGCAGCCCTTCTTCGTGAGCTTGGATAATGGTAGCATTTTTTGGATATGTTCGAGATGAACTGGTGGATATAAGCCAATCGTCCTTACAATCTCTAAGTTCTTTGAGATTTTTTGGGGGTTGCGATTCGTGTATTGCCTTTACTTTATTGAGATCAATATGGATACCCTTCGTGGTGACATCGAATCTAAAGAATTTACCGCTGGACATTCCCAGGAAGGACTTGTTAGGGTTCATCTTCAATTGGTGACTCTGCATGAGATCGAATATTATCCTCAAGTCTTTGATGTGGTCGTCTTTGTTGCGGCTTTTCACGACCAAATCATCAACATAGCATTCGACAGTCTTCCGGAGATGTTTCTTGAAAATCTTCATCATTGCCCGTTAGTATGTGGCACCTACGTTCTTCAAGCTGAAGGGCATAACCGTGTAGCCGAAAATGCCAATGGGTGTTCTAAACGTGGTATGCTTTTCGTCATTTGGGTACATTTTGATTTGATTGTAACTCGATAATCCATCCATGAAAGATATTCTCTCGAACCCGCATGTGTTGTCAATGATGACATCCATGATTGGAAGAGGAAAATCATCTTTTGGGCAAGCGGTGTTCAGGTCTCTAAAGTCAATGCATATCCTAATTTTCCCATTCTTTTTAAGGACCAGGACAATATTTGCTAGCCAGCCAGGATGTTGTTCCTCCCTGATAAAACTCAAGTCGATCAGCTTTTTAACTTCAGACTCGATCGCTTCCATAATTTGCGGACAAAACCATCTTTGTTGTTGCTTGACAGGTTTAGCATTCGGTTTGATGTTGAGGCGATGCATCACTACATTTGTGTCAAGTCCTGACATATCTTCGTAATTTCAGGCGAAAACATCTATGTATTCCTTAATGAGGGCAATCAACTCTTCCTTCTCTTCTAGTGGGAGGCTATCGCTGACGAATATGGGCTTCAGATTCGCTTCGTCATTCATGTTCACCTGGACCACTTTGTCTTTGATAGGAGGTTCTCTTTGTTCGAATCTATCGTCATATTGGATATTCAGGTGATGGATCCAAGGATCTTTCTAAGTTGACAATTGATCATCTTCCTAAATTGTGGCAGGATAGATCGTGGCCATATTCGACATCAGCCTTTTGAACATTTCTCCAAGGCTGACATAAGAGTCCTAATTTGAAGAATCGGACGAGTATCCGTCCATACTCACTAATCGGTCAATGACTTGCCAGTAACATTCATCATCGGATGAAGAGACATAGCCTAGACCCCTTTTATAGCCATAATAATTGTCGGGTTTTTCTTTCGGTACATAGGTCGAACGAGGTGGAACTCGTGGACCTCGACCAAAACAAAGACCTTCTTCAAGTACGAAGTTTTATCCCTATTTTTCCATGAAGTTATGCGCTTGTTAACTGTATCTGAATAAGTGAGGACCGGGTCTCTCATCGTCACTATCTCCCTTTGAGAAGGGATCTGATGGTGAAAATATTTCCCCTTTGCTGAAAAATTAACTCATTTTCACCTCCTGCCTTAGCAGGAATGACGAGGGTTGTTCCAAATGAGTCTTGGATATGCTTCTACGTCATACAAGATGACCAAAGTAGCATATGTATATCAGGGTTATCATACAACCTTGCATTATATCATCAAGATAAGACGAATACTCTAAATCGTCATTTATTGCTTCTTCGACAAGTTACCAATTACAGCTTTCATCTAACGATTCTCCACCGTCAAGATTGATTACAAATGGTATAATGTCATTTAACACAAAACCTCCATAAACAAGCCCAACTTTGGTGTCAGCTTCTTCTCCGCTGTCCGTGTCTTGGACCGATGGTTTAGTATCGGATTTAGCACGGTAAAGAAGGGAATCAGTAAAATAGTTTTCTAACCCCTTAAACAGTTGCTTATCCACAACCACCGTCTTGACCTCGTTATTAGTGTCTACATATTTTAGACACTGATAGATGGTGGAGGGGACTATAATGTTACTATGGATCCAGGGTTGACCTAATAGTAAGTTATAGGAGGTCTCCGCATCGATCACATAGCACGTGACCTCGGACCTTAAATCTCTAAGTTGGCACTTCACCCGAATTTTACCCAATAACTTGGACCCACTGGTATTGAATCAATAGATAATGGTGCCTGTCGAAGCCAACTTGCTGGCGAGGATTCCGAGATTGTACATCAATCAGAGTGGCATGATGCTGACAGCGAAATCCGGATCGACTTGGATCCGATTGACAATGTTGGAGCCGATGTATCTGGTGAAATACAAGAGCCTATCATGCTTCGAGTTTCTCACTTGCATGTCATCCTTGGTGAAGGTGATACAAGGGAACTACTTGGCCACTAAATTGCAATGTTAAACTGGTGGTTTTGGCTCTTCGGGGACTGGCTTGATCTGAGTGAGGAATACATCAGAATCAGTCAAGGCTTCTTGTAGGGCCTCCCTAGTATCTTTGGAAAGACACAATAACTCGTATAGAGTTATCCCTTCTGGGATGTTAGCTAGCTGAGTCATAACATCAAAGCGGTATGGTGTATTCGAACTTCCCGGTTTATTTCTTCCAATCGGACAATTGAATCGAGACTGCTTCGGGTTTTGAACATCTTGGTGTTGGGGTTCCTTTTCCTTTTGCTTGGTTGTGGCCTCCTTCTTTCTAGTGGTCGGCTATTGCTGTGGAGATTCTTCAGAGGATTTGGTAGGGGCTGAAACCACCCCCAGTCTAGCTAACTGATCGGTAGCCTCCGGGTAATTAAACATACTCATTCCCACTTATGGTGGCGAAGACCTCTTGATCATCCTTGAAAAGCGGCAAAGTTAGGATTTCTTCATCATTCTTCTTTGGGATAGCTGAGGTGGTGCAACAAAACTTTCCCTTGCCCTTGGACTTCTTCTTGGATGAGGACCCTGTCCACTGTTCATCTTTGAGCAAATCTGGATGGGCCCAAAGAATTTCGCCATTAGGGTCCGTATGCTACTCAAGTCCCTTCTGGCATTGTCCATGAGGATCGTGGTTAACGATCTTCATCTCCACCTTTGATACAGGCTCTGGCTGAAACCACCATAGAGGGACAAAATAGAAGCTGATAAAAATCACATTCGTGCCCATCTTCTTCTCTTTAGGCTGCTTTGTAGTGATAATACCGACGTCATTCAAGGCTTAGATTTTGTCCTTGAGGGTGTAGCACATCTTAATGGGATGATGGACCTACCTATGGAATGCATAATATCTTAGATCCGTCATCCTCTTGGCTTCCTCCTGGTCAGTGATTGGAAGCAACTTGATTTTATTGTTATCCAGGAGGTATTTGAAGATAGCAGGAACTTCATCTTCCTTGAAGGAGTATTCCTTCAGGAATTTTGGTTCAGAAGTCTTCTGCTGCATTTGAGGTCATTATTGCCATTGAGATGGAGATTGTTACAATGCTTGCTGTTGCGGTTGTAGTTGGAATATCTAATTCGCATCTACTGCATTCACCAACGTCTTCCCTTTACTTTGAGGGACAGAATTCTGCTTCAGAGCACAAGCCATATGTTGGTCTCTTTCAGCCTTCTTCCTCTTGAGAAAGTGTTTGGCTTGTTCTCAGTGAACCTTGTTAGACCCTAGAGGGGGGGGGGTGATTAGGGTCTTATGCTAATCTAATCCGATTAAATACCAATTAAAACTTATTAATAAGTTATCCTAGCAAATATGAAATACCACAAGATATATAAGCTAGGATAAGCAATGCAAACAAAGAGATATATCCTATATGATGAATATGTATATATGCAAGGATATATAAACAACACAAGGGTAAACCCGTCTCTCACCACACACTTCTCTCGGTGTACAAGTGTATTACAAGTGAATCCTCACAATTAGGCTCAATACAAAGTGTTTGTTCTCTACAATGAATGAGAACGAATTATAAGCTCACTCTCTAAGTTACACAATCCCACAACCCAATTATACTATGAATGTAAATACAATAAGCTCAAATGGTTGTGTGTATAAACATAGAGAAAATAAAATCAACTAAACTCAATATGAATACTAGCTTAATAAAATGATAATCAAACAATATGAAATATAAAGCTAGATTGAGTTTAGAAAACTTCTCAATAGATGACAAGAGATGGAGGGAGAATAGTTGATTGCTCAAACTCTAATAGATGATCTCCTCAAGTTCTTGTGGAATTGAATTCTCAAACTCAAACACACAATTGCTTAAAAGCTTCTAAACAAACATTAAACAAACTTAAACCCTTGTTTAAAACTCTTTAAACTTGTTTAAAATATTTCTTGAGTACCCTTAGAAGTATGAGGGCATGGGGTATATATAGGCTCATGAAACAAGTCCAAAAACCAAGAAAAACACCTCAAAAATATTAAAATAAATAAAAAACAGAACTAGCCATTACTGTAGCAACAGTCGGCTGCTACAGTATTTTGGTCGACCGGTACGGTCGACCGAGAGGCATATGCAAAGCTGAGAAACGTCCAGAGATATTTCCGGTCGACCGGAGTTACTGTAGCAGTGTGCAGCTATTTTGTAAAATCAATTTAAAATAGTAAATGAACTCCAAAAATTATGAAATTTTGTGGGAATGTTCTAGACATGTAGAATAAAATTTAAGAGAAAGAATTTCTGAAAAATCTTTTCCCAGTTGAGAGAAATAAATATTTGAACATAAATTTACAGTTTCTAAAAAAACTGTTAACATATACGATTTTGTAAAATCAATTGGGCACAGTAAATCAACTCTAAAAATAGTAAAATTTTGAAGGAAGTTTCTAAACATGTATATAAACATGTCAAAGAAAGAATTTCTTGAGTATCACTTCCCATTTATGAAAACTCATCTATTTTGTAAAACATGCACGAACATGCACGAACGAAAAACATGATTTTGTAAATTCCATTAAACATAACAAATCAATTCCAAACTTGATGAAACTTTACGAAATGTTTATAAACATGAAAACCTAAAACCATGCATGTATATATATAACTATATATATACATAGAAACCAAATACGTGTGTGTATATTATATTGAGCTTAGAGTATCTAACACACATAATATAAATCCTAAACTAAATTACCCAAGCTTGATTGGTCTTCAATAAGCACTACTTGGTAATCTCGCGGATGAAGCTTGAACTTGATCTTTAACTTTGAATTGCAAGGCTTCACCGACATTCCGCCAACCTCCTTTGGATATGATCGTTGAAGCTCTATTCCATCCATCCTCCAACTATGTTGTTTGTCTACAATACATAGGAAAACACAAATACTAGACAAATAACATTAGTGATAAATTGTTTGTTAAACATCATCAAAACAAGAAGGCCAACAAACCTTCAGTTCTTTCTAGGTTTTGGATGGTGCCACTCCCATGGCTTTCAGCATATCTACAGAAAGATTGTTGTGATATGTCTGAAGGATGAACTCCTTTATGACCGGATCTCGACAATTCATTGTCTTATTCCAGAAACGTTTGACGAAGTTATCGACCGACTCTTTATCTTTCTGCTTCTCATTAAAAATCGTTCCGATTGACACTTTGGTGTCATCATCGAAGAAGTTAATGAGAAACAAGGTCTCCATATCATCCCAGTTGTTGACGTTCCCTAGCTTGAGATGGTGATACCAATCGAAGGCGGCCCCACGAAGTGTCCTAACAAATGACTGTACCATCAGAGGCTCATTGTCAGAGATCACGCTTAGGTGGGATTTAAAATAAATCAAGTGCTGAGTGGGTGAGCCTCTCTCGTCGAATAGTGTAAAGTTAATTAGATTGAACTTTGCTGGATACGGATATGACTTCCACTCTCTTGGGTATGGACACGGTATGCATGTCTTCTTCACCTCTTAAATGGACATCAAGGTATTGATTTTGCTCTCGATGTCCTTCATCTTCTTGTCTTGACCCTCATTTTTCTTTGGGGGTTGCTGAGAAGGTTAAAGAGACTCCACTGGACCACCCCCAGTGTTATTATTGGGAGGAGTATCAGCATCGATATTTTCATCCACTTCCGAGTCGCTGCCTACTTTATTAATATTGTTGTGATGACTGGATTCACCCTACTGATTTGATAAGGACTAAAGTTATTGGGTATGTAATTCCCTCATGCGTTGCATGTTCAACTCTATTTTCATCTTCATTTCAGCCCTAAGCTCTTCTTACTACTTAGCTAGAGCGTTTTCGAGCATTTGAGCTAACTAGTCAAGAGTGATGGTGAACGCCTCCCAGACTCGTCCTGTACTAGACACCGAGTTATCCAAAGAGACTGCAGAGCAAACGTATGATACTTCATCATTTGAGGATAGCCCTCTCTGCATCCTCTGATAATCCCTATGCCTAATAGTTCTCGATCGCAACTGAGTTAAACGCTGGGATATTTTCAAAAAAGGCTCAGGACTAGAACGTCGTGTTGACTTCCCTTTATCGGCCATATTGATGGTGACTTCTGGGAGTTCATCATCTTGAACGGCCGGTCTTCTCTTGTGGAAATGTCTTGGCTTAGGCTTCAACATTTTAGTAGAAAGTCTTTCAAATACCGAGACCCTCTATAGAGCGGTCTTGAGGCAGCTACACTCTGATAATACTGTTCTGATAAGCCTCTCGTAAGGATAATGAGGGTTCGTTTCTTGATCATTTCTCTTTCGAGACTTGTTCGTACCCCCGGTCTGATAGTACAACTCATCGGCATGATGATCGGAGCAACCTATCGACTATTGGTTTGACTCCTCAGGTGTGATGTTGTCTTTTGATGGACCCATCTTCTTCTGAGGATGTAGAGCCTTATTGGCATTTTCAGGAGTCACACGTTTAGGTCCACCCCTTACGAATGTAGAATCTTAACAGGCTCCTGGACTTCAACACGCACTCCCAAGCGGGTAGAAATCAGAGTTTTCCTAATCTGGGATTGCTTTGACTTGGTGGGAGGATGCATATGACCCCCAGTCTGAAAAGTCACCAAGAGTTCTTTCACTGGAGCTTTGCCTTGATCCTCATGCACGAGACCAAGGCAATCTACCACTATTATCTTAAATTTAGACAAATTCACGTTGTCATGAAGCTTCACAGGAGGTATGAAAGAGACCGGAGCAGGAGCAGAGGCAGACGGAAGCGGAGAAACAGCTGTAGGGCAGGAGTTTGTTTCGGCCTGACTGACACATCAAAGCGTTCCTCTCGCGCCACTCGCCCCGCAGACACTTCAAGCGCTCTCGACCCGCAAGGACCCCCTTACGAAGATGTCTCGACCATCAGAGGTTGGTTCAGACGTCTTCTGAGTTGACTTTGACGTCATTTCGGACTTTTGCATCCAGACTTGGCATGGTTTTGGTGGTTTTTTGTCCACCTCTTCTTTCTGTAACTCCTGTGCCTTCTGCACAAGAATACGCGTGTGTACAAGGAGTGCACAACGCTTCCGGATATGTTCCTCGAGAGTTGAACGAGTCCTTTCGACACGGACCCATTCGCTGGTTGATGGCTTGGAGGAAGAGTCAGTTAGTTGCCTTTAAGGCGGCCAAATCGCTTAACGTCTCCTAAACTCCAGATCCGCGTAATTACGTATCCCATCAACCGGCTCCAAGGCTTTGGCGAGCTGACATACAAGACTTTAGTGCTGCCTCTGACGAGCCCTCTTTGTCAGAACGGTCGTGCCTTCAGTAAATAACTCCTTGACCGAAGAAGAGTTGTTGTGAGCAGAGATTACGGCTTCATTGAATGCCAGAGTGGTGTTGCGAGGGGTAGCCTCAGCAACGATCAGGCGAGAATCATCACTTGTAGTCTTTGAAGACTGAAACACCTTCTTCGATGCTGAAATCTTCCTGTACTTGCAAGACGAGGAAGATCTTGATAAGGAGGATGAGAGATGCTCCTTAAACTTGTCCTGGTCGAACTCGTGTTTGACCTCTGTATTAATCGGTATCTTGATTTTTGGTTACAACACTACAGCATCAGAAATTGATTTATTTGCTAAATTCATTATAACTTTTATCATTTACACAGATTCAAATGAGTCTTAGCCTTACACAGATTCAAATGAGTCTTAGCCTTTTTATAAGACTTTTCTCTTACAAATAAATTATCAAAACGATCTCCTAGAAACACACGCAGAGGATGTTTATCACCCGTTGCTTGTGTGAGATGTTTGCATGTGTCGGGGTTTATCCGTGGATCACCGCGGATCAAATCTGGTTGATTGGAATAAAAGATCAATGCTCTTGCTTCACAAAGGAAACAATTATAGAAGTAAATAATCTCAACAAAGTAAGATTACTACTCTTCTCGAGATCAAAACAAAGTCTGATCTTAAGGAATAGTGGAACGGGCTTCAGATCTCTCGAACTCTTCCTCTTTATACTGAAGAACTCACCAAGAACTCGCTAGCATCTTTGAAATTCGTGGGTTAAGTCTCCAAATTGACCGCACCTCGCCCTCTTGCTCAAAATTATTCCCTGAAAATAGGGGTGCTAGGCTTGTATTTACAGGCTTCAGATGTAGCGTTTTAGGATAAGAATCGACGATTTGACATTATCCTCAGTTAATAACCGCTTAACCATATTTAAGAATAGTCTCAACGCAGTTGGGGAGGCTTAGAATGAAAGAATCTCGAAAAACCATCAATAAACACGTCATCGAGGAGTTTGATTGGGCGAGACACATTGAAGTGTCTCTCCCGCGAGACACATTGAAGTGTCTCACAGGTAAGACACTTTGAAGTGTCTTACAGGTAAGACACTTTGTATTAGTCCCTAATGCCACTAGGAAAGAACCCTAGGAGGGGGGTGAATAGGGTTTATGTTAATCTAATCTGATTATATGCCAATTAAAACCTATTAACAAATATATTCTTACAAGATAGATATACAACTAATTATGAGCAAGAATATGCAATATGAACAAAACAAATATATTCTTACAAGATAGATATACAACTAATTATGAGCAAGAATATGCAATATGAACAAAGGAATATATCCTAGCAATAACAAGATAGATATACAACTAATTATGAGCAAGAATATGCAATATGAACAAAGGAATATATCCTAGCAATAAGATATACTATGAGATATATATGCAATGATATGAAACTAACACAAGGGTAAAGAATTTGAAACTAGATAGTGGCAAACTAAATAATGAGACAATGGCGATATGAGAAATGAGCACAAATAAGAATAAACGCCAAAGCACACTCAAACACAATCAAATGATCACGGAGTTCAGACCTTCCATCCTACGTCTCCGCTCCCCACTCCTGGGGAGAAATCCACTATCACAACTGGGTTTTCTACGTTCACCTGAATAACGTTTACACCTTACACTCGGTTTTCTAGCTAACCGAAAACTTTACAATCAACACTCTTGCAACCCCACTCTACACCCTCTCAAGTGTAGGACCTAGACGTGTCTCTCTTAAGTGCTCGGATATAACCTCTCTCTAGGTTCGTCAACCGACGCCACTCCTCTTGGGACGATCCCCGACTCACACCACACACTTCTCTCAGTGTACAAGTGTATTACAAAGTGATCTCACAATTAAGTCTCACAAATACAAATATGTTCTCTACAATAGATGAGAACTCAATTAAGCTCACTCTCAATTGTTACAACACAAATACAAATATGTTCTCTACAATAGATGAGAACTCAATTAAGCTCACTCTCAATTGTTACAACTCCTCACAACCTAATTATACAATGTATGCAAATACAATAAGCTCAATGGTTGTGTGTGTAAGCAATGAGAAAATCAATCATAAACTTAATGTAAACCCTAACTTAATGAAAATAATAAACAACAAAAAATTAATATAAAGCTAGTATTGAGTTTAGGAATTCTTCTCTGAAAAACAAGATGGAGAGATGTATTAAAATAAAGCCTAAAAAATGTAGATGATCTCCTCCACTTGTGAAACAATCTTCACAAACCAAACTCTTTTAAAACACACTAAACAAACTCTAAAACCCTCTTAAACTTGTTTAAAACTTTCTCAAGTGGTTGCTGGTAGAAGAGGGTTTGAGGGGTTTA
>NC_033794.1:99057904-99096258 GCF_001876935.1 Asparagus officinalis
GAGAGGCGTGATATGGATGAGCCTCTTCATTTTTGATGTTATCTTCAGCATATTTTGTTTGTTTTGTAAATACTTATAACGGTGAGCTTGTGGGCTGTAAGTACCGATCATATATATATAGTTGCTCTGATTTCTATCATCAGCAGGTTTATGAATAGTTTTGAAAATAAACTATGTGATATGAACTGCCAGGCTTGACTTGTGCATAAGACTTGTCTCGTGCACAGGTCGCTGCTGTCGCGTACCCCGTATTTTATGATATTCCGCTGCAGTTTCGGGGCGTGACACAAATCCTTTAAAAAACTGCAAAATTAAACATAACAATTAACACCAGAATCAATTCAGACTGAAAGATTGATCTAGATACCACAATTCCATACTAAATGTCAAAAATATAGTTATAAAGAGGCCAGGTTGAAACCCTAGGTTTAGAAATTATAACCAATCAGAGAAATTCATGTCTGCTAGATTCCTACTCGCCGAGGTCCGATCGCGATCTGCCCTAGGTTCACCGAGACCGCCGATGCTTCGAGGTAGGAGTCGAGCACTGCCAGGAGCGGGTCGTCGGCGAACGAGATAGTGTAGTTGGAGTCAGAGATCTAGCTTTTTAGGGTTTCAGCCTTGGAGAGGAGGGAGAGGAGGGAGAGGAGGTCGTCGAAGGCGCAAATGAAGTCCTGGTAGTGAGCTTTGCAGACGGACTCGATCTCGGACTCCTTGGCTCGGGCGAAGAGGCTGAGGTTGTGGAGGAGGGCCTCAGACTTGAACTGGGTGAAGAAGCGGCGAATGAAGGGGGAGAGGTCGTCGCCGTTAGAGATGGCGGCGGAGAGAGATCTCGTCGTCGTAGTCGTCGCCACCGCCGGTTAAGAGCGGAAGTGGGGAGGGAGAGAGATCGCGAGAGCGGAAGGGGGGGGGGCAAGGTTAAGATCAAAGGAAGGATAGAACGTGAGAAGTTTGGGAAATGGGCTTAGGAGAACGTGTGAGAGAACGTGGAAGTACATGGATGTGTTGAAACATGAGTTCTTATTTTTTTCTTTTCATTGTTTAGAACCTTATTTTTCATTGTTTAGAACCTTATGTTATTGTTCATAGCTTTTTGTTGTTCTCCTTTGATAATAAAGAAGTAGATTTATAAATTTGGCGAGGTAATTCAAAATTAATGAAATTTGGGGAACTTAGTTTAAAAAAATTGAGATGGATCCTAACCCGGATGTAGGTCGGGTTAGATCTTGAACGCAATAAATCACCGAATCGGGCCCAAAAAATCTCCAGATCCCCACGACGATGAAACTCCTCTTACAAATAAATTACAATTTCTCTCCCGTTCGCCGGTAAAATTCTCCTCCTCGACCTCACTTTGTCGCTCCTTCGCGGGTTATCGGATCCACTCCTCTCTTCCTCCACCAGATCTCCGATTCCCCTCTCCTCCGTTCTCGGCCGCCACCGGATCTCCGATTCCTCTTTCCCCCGTTATCGGATCCGGGACCACACCTTACTCAGTCTCGCACAGGTATCGGGATCTCCGCTTTACTCCACTTTTGCTTGTCATGAGGGTTTATTGATACAAGATATCATCGTAATTTCGTAGATTTCATTAGAGTGTTGACGAATTTTGAGATAATCTTAACACTATGCGAGATGAATAGTAGCATAAATGTTTGGTATAATATGCAATTTTGTTTTACTAGAGATTTGAACTTAAGGTTTTTATTATGTAATTTGAATTTTTTTTTTTCACTTATTTCATGTTAGAGATATGCCAAGTGGAGAGGAATTTGACTTGAAAAGGATGAGTATTGTGATATTAGTTCCATACTGGAAGAATTTGACTAGAAAAGGATGAATTTTGTGATATTATTTAATTTATTTTTTGTATAATGGAGATTTGATGAATTTTGAGATAATCTTAACATCATACGAATTGCATAGTAGCATAAAGCTACAATAGTAATTTGCATTGTTATCTCCGTGAATATTTGAACTTTGGCACTTGTAAAATCTTCACTTGTTCCATGTGGGAAAAATATTTCAAAGTGGAGAAGAAATTGAGTCGGAAAGAGTGAATGTTGTGATTCTAGTATGAAACTTCACTTTTTAAGGGTGGGCCACGGCCCTTGGGCACCTACCTGGCTCTAGCCCTATTGAGAGGGAACATATATAGGAGCAATTAAGTAATTATAGATGTTAGTTAAAAATTAACTCAGCTAGAGGTGAAATGTTAGGAGCAGTTGCTCAGAGCGGCTGCCCATTGGCAGTAGTGTTCTTATGCAACCCATTTGTTCTCTTTATTTGCTTTAGCTAAATTTAATTATATATATATTAGATAAAATTCACAAAACATCTTTAAGTCTGCCATTTTATGAGATAATCCCCTATAACTTTAAAAACGTCGTAGAAAACCTTTATTTTCAGCCTTTGTTGGATACTCCTAAAGTTTAAAATGTCATTAAAACCCCTTAAGTTTAAACGTCACTAGAACCCCTTTAAGCTTGGGTTGTTTCGAAAAAATGAAAGCCCCTTTAAGTATGGTGGGTTTTAGATATCCCCTAAAGTTTAAAATGTCATTAGAACACCCTTAAGTTTGGGTTATTTCAAAAAACTCCTCAAGTATTTTCAATTTTCAACTATTCCTATCGTGGTGTTAGATGAATTGGAAAATATCACAATTCATATTGCAATTTAACACTATAACTATGTAATTAAATCATTTAGTCAATAATTAAATTATTAACGCTAACTTAAGGAGTTTTGTGAAAATTAGCTTTATAATTTATTAAAAAGGCCATGAAATGGCTATTTCTATTAGGATATTTACTTATTTAGAATCACATATTTTTCACACGCGCAGTCAAATCTAATGATGTTAGTTTAGAGTCATCTGAGAAAACATAATGGAGATTAAATGAAAATTTTAAACTTAAGAGGGGTTATCTCAACATAAGGGGAGTAAATGAAATTTTTAAACTTAAAAGGGGCTATCTCAAAAAAGATCAAACCTAAAATTTTCACATGCATATTTTTTGATCAGCCTTTATTATATATTCCCCTATACAAGTAATGTACCATAAAAGAACACTTATAATAGGTTATAAATGTTTAAATATGCTTAAATGAATAGAACACTTAAAGCAGGTTTGAAATAATAAATGCTTTTTCTGACATTAGGTCCCAAGTCTTTCATATTTTGAAATTAATCCATCAAATCTTAAGCGTTTTGAATTTAGTTCTCCAAATCTTTAAGTGTTTTGAAATTAGTCTCCAAAATCACCATATTTTGAAGTTATTCTCCTAAATATGCTAAGTACTTTGTAATTAGTCTCCCATATCTTTCAAGCTGGTGCTAACTAGAGGGTCTAATTTTAAGACATTTAAAAGTTTAGGGGACTAATCTCAAAATATAAAAATTTGGGTGGCTAATTTCAAAACACTTACGTACATATAGTGGGAACTACCTCCAAAATAGGAAGATATGGGGAACTAAATTCAAAATCTACAAGATATGGGTGATTAATATGGAAAACCTCTAAATATTTACTTTGATTACTATTGATCCGTATTCAACGAGAAAAGCGCGCAACATGACCGTATAAAAACGCGAGTAGGCTTGGGCAGTGGCTTTGGGCGACTGTAGCTAGCATTTCTCCAAGTAGAGTTAGGGAAACTAACAAAATTTCTATTAGATGAACAAAATTGTAACAAGACAGCAGATTTGAGGTACTAATAATAAGCAAATATTTAGATTTGAGGGACTAATTTGCAGGTATGAATGATATAAGGGAATAGTATGCAATTAACCTAACAAAGCCCAATATAATAAGAGCAATTTCTATGAATTGAATTTCAAATCACTGAAGATTTAATATGGGAGTACTATGTAATAACCCTAGAGATTGGCGATAGAGATCTACCACTGGCGGTGGCGATCTAGCACACGCAGTGAGGGCGATTCAGAAGAAAAGCAAAATCTAAGATCTGGGGTTCGAAATTCATCTACCTTCCATGTAAAAATCTAATCTTTTATCCTTCTATTCACTTTTATCTCCTCTCTTTTGTAGTGATTGTGCTTCAAGTCAGTAAATTTTTTGTTGTTGAATTCTCTTTTCATTTACTCTAAAATCGGGATATTGTCGTTTTTTTTCTTATCAAGTTTTTTTTTTCGTTTAATTGTTTGTACACTAAAAAATCTTCTTTATTTTGCAATTTTTTACTCTCTTTAATGATCTATAAAAAATTGTATTTTCCTTCTATTAGTATGCTCGTTTGATTGTTTTTCTGTTCACTTATATGTGAATTAGATACATGTTTGGAGCATTGAGAATTTATAAGATCTACAAGTAAACAAAATAAGTTGGAAGGCGGATAAAAAAGAGAGAGAGAGAGAGAGAACAAGCTACTTTGTCAAATAGGGAAAGTTAAAATCTTTTTACTATTTGGTTGCTGACTTTACATCCAAACATGAATCCTTGTTATACTTTAGGCTTCTAAACCTGAAGTCAGTTATAATAGCCAGCGATAAATGTTCTTTTTATACAATGAGAAATTGTTGAATTCGTAAAGGGGGAAAAATCGATAAGTGTTGTCTAAATGGACAAAAAAGCCAAAACGTGTCAATATAAATAAAAGCGATGTCCCTCGATCGTATCAACATATGACATGTGGACACATAATCTTGTCATTATATAATTAAGAATCCTCATCAAATAAAACTATTCATAATTAGGAAAACTCTAACGATCAAATATTTAGTAATTCTAATCAAATTATAACTATTCATAATCGAAAAATATCTCATGATCATATATTTAGATATACAAATTAAAGAAAAAAAACTCATGTTGAAAGCCTTCTACATAAAAGCATATATGCAAAATTGTACACATGTCAACTTATATTTAAAGTTGATAGATTAGTCTTCCTCTTGAAAAAGTTGATGAATTGCTCAAAATTTTTTTTGCCATGTATTGCTTCAATATTTCGCATTTACTGATTTTTATAAGTAGGGATTCGTAGTTTATGTGTATTCCTCTTTAAATTAAAATATTAATAGAACACAAGATTCCATCATGCAAAAATTTTCAATATCTTTCTGTATAAAAATTAAGTACTCCTATACAAAATAATTCTATGAGATCCACAAAAATAAAATCAATTACACAAATTGTCCGAAATATTATCACGAATTTCTCTTATTTTGTCTGATTTTCTCTATAAATTAAATTAAAATTCTACTGGATTTTTAGGATTACTCTAAAAATAAATATTTGGATTCTTAAAATTACTTTATGACTAAGTGTTTTAAAATTCATTACTTATCAGACATACTTCTAAACATCCTTCGAGGCGTTATGGCAGGATGGAGGGGAAAGTATCAAATGCACCCGAATCCATGGCATTAAATATGCACCATCTGAATGTCAGACTTTGGATTATTGGATTTCGGGATTTATGCACATATTCAAGAGTAACCATTCTTTTAGAGCAATCCATTCAGAAATTAATTAGTTAAGAAAAAATAATTGAAAAGCTAATAAGTTATACACAAATTTGTTGATATATAAATTTTAATATTAATTTCAAAGTTAATAAGTAATAGATTAAAAAATAGAATCAAATGTCATAGAACAAAGTATAGAGCTTACAATAGTCACCCACCTTAATCCACTAAACTGTTCTTGCACCCAAAGAATAAGAAGAAAACCATAATTTTTCTAATTTGTTTCTTTCTAGTTTTTAAGGAAACATAAAGAGAATTTCTAGTGCTTAAGGAACTTTTTAATAAATAAATATCCTCCAACTAAAACTCATGTCTAGTAGGCCTATTATAATTCTTGTAAGGTGTACTTCTTACAACTAAGATATGTGAAGGGTCTCTTGTGGGAGCTATCGCCCTTGCTGCCCCACACACCCCTCCCCACCTCCCCAAAAAAAGACTCATCCTTGTGTAATACTACAATTCCATCCAACAAAAGCAAATATTGACTTTGTTAGATAATGAGAATGTACTTAGTAGAAATTAATTATCCGCATGAGTTTGCAAGCCTCGGGAACATCATACTTGAAATGCATCCTGCCTAGCTAGTACCTCGCATGGGTGTCCAAGTTATCAACCTCCAATGCCACCTCAAAGTTTTCTTTTGCACCCTGTTAGAAGAATTTTTTTTATATAAACAACCAAAAACAATTATTGAAATAAAGTTTTTGTATCAAAATAGAAAAAAATTCATGTCGGCGTTGCACCGCAAATGTGTAGAATAACCAATGCGCAAAGACCAAAGCATAAACCACAAGTACACAAAAAAAACCAAGCAAAGTCATTGAAAAACATAACATTTATCTATAAATTGCCTATCAAAGAAAAGCTTAAATTGACACAAAGATGAAGAAAGGAGTAATCGAAATAACATAAAAGTGTGCTTAAAGCTGCCCAATCAAATCCAAGCATAAAAAGGAATTTTCAATTATGATATTTCTATTGCACAACATGAAGCTAGAAAGGGTTTGAAAATATTACAATGCACCCACTCCTATTGAAAAACTTAAAATTTAAAAGCTTACAGAAAAGGGAAATAGAGCAGACTCTGAGAAGAAGTATTAGATGTGGATCATTTAGCTCTGTGTGGTCAATGACTATCAACCTCTTGAAAGGCACTCCGCCCTTTGGCCACCAACTCCATTGCCTTCTTGTTCTTGTCATGTACCTCTCTCTTTACACGTGCAATAAAACAATTAGGTGTATTAAATAAGTCAATTACCAACACAAATTGAACCCAAAATGATATAATTTTAAAATCACTAAAGAAAACTAACTTGTCGGTTTAGTAAACATGGAGGGTTTTGCCTCTGAGTTGCCCTTGATAAGAACAGTCAAAGTCGATGAGGATCCTCTGATAGATGCCGATGAAACTAAATTAAAAATAATAATAAGGGTAAGATTTCATTAGGGCATTATCACATACTCTATTGGCACATGCATTAACATGTATTAATTTTTTCTATAAAATAAAATTGATGGTGTATACTCCAACTGAAATCTTAAAAATTAATGCCAAAATATAGAAATTGAATGTTAATTTTTTATAACAAAACTAGGCAGGTTACCAGTGGTCTGCACAACCTCATAAAAATAGTTTATTGGATTTCAATTCATTCTGAAGCCCAGTTTCAAGTTCAACCGTATCACAACAAGAAAGTTATTGTTTATTTATAGATGTCATAGTGCTGTTAGCTCTCTTAGGCAAAAGGTTAAACACCTATAGAGTATTAGCTTGAGCCATTGCCTCTTTTTTCTAATAGGTAGTAAATGGAAAAGATATTCATCATGGGTTCAATAGAGAAGGAAAATACCTAATTTGATTCTAAAATATTTTATTTTAGGGATAAGTTTGTTCTTAGGCTTAATGTAGTTCGTTGATATATGAAAAAACGATTGAAAAAAAAAGTTGATTATATATTAACAACAATGAGTTGATAGAAATATCAACAGTTGAAATGAGCACAGAAATTAGAAATGATCCAAGAGCACAAAAAAAATGAAACAAAAAAAATGAAAAGAGAAATAAAGAAAGTAGAGAGATAGGTACTAACTTGAGATCAGAATTTTAGCTGATAATTAATTGCAATGAAGAACCCAAATTCTTTGAGGAAGAAGAGTAGAAGTAAGCTTTTTGAGAGAGAGACGCGAGAGAAACTATGTGATATTTAAGTGCAATATTTTAAGGGTTTGTTTGTTTTAATTACTAATATATAAGAAAATGAATCTGGTGCAAGATATACTTTTCCATAAATTTCTATGCATTTCTTAGAAATGTTTTTTTATTTGTTTTGGCATAAAATAAAGGGTGAAATCTGTGTAGAATTGTAATCCATTGTTTGTTTTAGCCATAAAAAATGGGAAAGGAAAATTTGATCAAAACCATTTCTAGCAATCCACCTTGAAATTCACCAATATTTAATTAATAAATTCACCTTTGCACCTTTTTTAACCCCAACTCCGAGCTTATAGAGCGCAATTGTTTTCTACTCAAAACTTGGCGTTTTCCGTATTTTTAGGGAAAATTTTCCTATAATTGCTTTCTATAACAAGTATAAGAATAGAAAAGTTCCAAAATAAACTAAAAACTGACAATGTTAGATGTTAGGGAGGTTGCATGTGATTTTCCTTTTTTTTGTCTAGCCATGATCAAAATAAAGTGAATGAATTGTGAGTGCAGTGATGAGTGTAACGTAGTCGTACGAAATTAACATGATAACATTACTAGCAACAAAAATTTAAAAGGTAGTACATTAAAATTTTTGATAGTTTGTTTTCAACGGAAGCCTCAAAGTAATTTCATTAAAAAAATACTTAAGTTCTAGAAGTCTTGTTTAATTTGGCAAAGAAACTTATTTGACAATTTCTCTTATATAAAGACTTTATTGTAACAAAGAAGTTAGTGACAATATTAGGCTTGGTTTCATTTTTGACCCGGCTACGCATAAACAGAAATTCTTGGACCTTAATGAAGATGTTGAGAAATTCTTGGCCCTTAATGAAGATGTTGAGAAATTCTCTACACTAAGATTTAGGCCAAGTTCTTGTTACAATAATATAAATGGGCTAGATTCACAATTTTGTATCAAACTAAATTGACCTAAAAGTCGAAGTATTCCAAATTTAGAGTTGCTAGCATTTGGAAGAAATTGTCTTTGTAGAAGCAAATGAAAAATACAATTTATTCTAAATCCACACGCTCTAATAGAAATATGAGTAGATTATAATAAATTAAAGGGGCTTTACAATATTAGTCCTTCAAATCTTTCATATTTTGAATTAGTTCCTCAAATCATTAAAATTGCTATTAGGTCCCTCAAATCTTATGAAATTTTGAATTTGGTCCTTCAAATCATTAAAATTGCAATTTGATCTTTAAATTCTTAAGTTTTTTTCAAATTAGTCCCTCTAATCAAGAGGTGAAGTACCAGTGGGAAGGATTACCAAGAAAAATCTATTCTTATTGACTATCTCGTTCGCCAATTATCATAAGTTGTTTGAAATTGATCTCTCCAAATTATTTTTGCTCTTGAGCGGACGAACTAATTTGAAAAATACATAAGAATTGACCTAGTAGCAATTTCAATGATTTGAGGGGCTATTTTCAACATATGAAAGATTTAAGGGGATAATATTAGAAAATCCTAAGTTAAAGGGTTTTTAAGTTATCGGTCCTTCATATTTTCGAAATTGTTTGCAAGCCCCTCAAATTATTAAAGTGATCTTGTGAATTGGCTCGTTTGTATCTTGTGAATTGGCTCGTTTGTTAGTTTTCTTTTCAGGTAGATGTAGAAATTATGATTGGGGTTTTAACCAAACACACTCAATTATCAAAATAACCCCTCAAAATTTGCGAATGAAGTTCAAAGATGATTTGCCTCATAAAACAAATATGATCATGTGCAACCCACTTGCACCATACTCGTACCCAAAACTCTAGGATCACAAGAAATTCTCTTCTGGGTCGGATGCAGCTCTTCGCTGGACCTGATTTCTTTGGATTCATAATCGTAAACAACTTAGATTTCCAAACTAATAACAGATAAACCAACATAATTAAATTCCACTAGAAATTCCCTAATCCCTAAAAATGAAGGTCACTTCTTTTTCTCGTTTCTACTAGCTTTTTGCTTATCTTGACTTAACGCCTCCGAATTTCTCTTGTTTCTACTAGCTTTTTTCTATTTATAAATGGGGCCCACTTTATAATTATGCCCAAAATGTACAATGCTAAAGAGTAATGAAAATGAATATGAGCTCCACTGAAACAATCTTGAAAACTAATCCGGCATACAATCATTAAACCTAAATTATTCTGTCACAGAATAAAATCCTCCACTTAAAATAAAGCATTTAATAAAATTTGTATATAAACTTATATACTAAAATATACTATAGATGTGTTATGCATTATTTTAGTATACATTCTTTTTCTTAAAGAATTTTTTTGTGTACATACCTGTTTGATGTATATAATGATATATAGATACAATATTTAGTAAATAATGGATATATCTAACAATAATTATAATATAGTCTATCAAATAAAATATATCGATCTATAGTAAAAAAATAGTTATATTATAGTCTAATTAATGTGATTTAATAAGATGTGGGGTATGAGAAGAATTTGAAGGCTATGATTTATGCATGCATGTGTGCATTCTATGCATATATGTATGTGTTTTATATGTGCATGTATATATATTAGAGGGTATTTTCGGAAAAATATTTTATCATACCGACACACTTATAATAGTATTTAATAATACTGTCTTAACATACCAACACTTTTATTATAGTATTGTAACATTATAATAATATATAAATATATAGTAAATACTAGATATAATATTTAGTAAATATGATGCGCGATAAGTCATTCAATGGCCTAGGTGTTACACGTATATAATTTGAAAGCAATTCAAATAACTCCAGTAATATAATATGCAATAAGGCATTCATTGGCCTGGGTGTAAAATTTTACACCTTTATAATTTAAAAGCAGTTCAAATAACTTCGGTATAAATTTATATGGTTCAAGGTTTGAGAATTCCATGATTGAATGTATTTTTTTAGAAACAATCGTGTAAAAAACCTAGAACTTTCTTCCAATTCTTTACTTGGAATTATACGTTAAATTCTTTTTTTCACTCTTTTTTTTCATTTTCCTTTTGAGTTAAAACTCAATTTCTTATGCATGAGACTAATTCATAATATACAACAAGTATGGTGCACGTGCTTTGCACGTGTATCAATTTTCATCCTTTAATTTAACTGTTGTGTGTAGACTCATTTTTTGTGTACATACCTGTTTGATGTATATAATTATATATAGATATAATATTTCATAAATAAGAGATATATCTAACAATAATTATAATATAGTTTATTAAATAAAATATATTCATCTTTAGTAAAAAAAATAGTTACATTATAGTCTAATTAAAGCGATTTAATAAGGTTGGGATTATGAGAAGAATTTGAAGGATATGGTTTGCATTTGTACATTCTATGTATATATTTATGTGTTTTATACGTGCATGTATAATAACATATAGATATAATATTTAGTAAATAATAGATATAATATTTAGTAAATATGTTAAGCAATAAGCCATTCAATGGCCTAGGTGTAAATCGTTACATGTTTATAACTTGAAAGCAGTTCAAATAATTCCAGTAATATCATAAGCAATAAGCCATTCAATGGCCTAGGTGTAAAATGTTACACATTTATAATTTAAAAGCAATTCAAATAACTCTAGTATAAAATTTATATGGTTCAAGGTTTGAGAATTCCATGATTGAATGTATTTATCTTCTTTTAGAAACAATCACGTAAAAAACCTAGAACTTCGAGTTGTACTCCTGATTTAAGTTTAACTTGCCCATTCGTTTAAACGTATTAAGTATAGCGCACATGCTTTGCTCGTTGTGTCAATTTTCATCCTTTAATTTAACTGTAGATTGTTTTTTATATAGTCGGGCTGTTAAAAAATTTGGTTGTCAAAGTATGTGTGCATTCTATGCATATATACATGCATGCATAAAACCATATTTTTGTATGTGAGCATTCTATGCATATATACATGCATGCATAAAACCATATTTTTGTACCCATTCGTTAATACATCTATTTTGAAGGGAACTTCCAGTTGTACTCATTTAAATTTTAACCTGCACATTCGTTAATACGTTTAACTCAAAAGTTGCTAACTAAAAATCCAAAACTGACATAACATGACTTACACTAATGCTCAAAATCCCCCCTAAATCATCTTTGAACTTCACCCGCAAAATTCGAGGGTTTAGTTTAATAATTGAGCATGTTGGGTTAAGAATCCAATCATGATTTCTACATCTAGCTGAAAAACTAACAAACGAGCCAATTTGCTGGATCACTTTAAGAATTTCAGGGGCTTCTGAGCAATTTCAGAAATATGAGGGACTGATATCTTAAGAACCCTTTAATTTAGGGTTTTTTAATATTAGCCCCTTAAATCTTTCATATTTTGAAATTAGCCCCTCAAATCATTGAAATTGCTATTAGGTCAATTCTTATGTATTTTTCAAATTAGTCCCTCCGTTTAAGAGCAAAAATAATTTGGAGGGATTAATTTGAAACAACTTATGAGAATTGGCAGATGTGATAGTCCATAAGAATAGATTTTACTTGATAATCTACTCATATTTCTATTAGAGCGTGTTTGTTCACAAAAAAAAGGAAATCATATGCAACCTCCCTGACAGTGTCAGTTTTTAGATTTTTTGGTTGAAACTTTTCTATTCTTGTACTTGTTACACAAAGCAATTATAGGAAAGCTTTTCCTATAAATACGGGAAGCGCCAAGTTTTGAGTGAAAAACAATTCTGCTCTATAAGCTTAAGGTTGGGGTTAGAAAAGGAGGAAAGGTGAATTTATTAATTAAAATTTGGTGAATTTTAGAGTAGACAGTTAGAAATAATTTTGCTCAATTTTTCCTTTCCTATTTTTTATGGTTGAAATAAACAACGGATTACAATTCCACTCAGATTGCGCACTCTATTTTATGTCAAAACAAATACAAGAAAGCATTTCTAAAAAATGCATAGAAACTTATGAAAAAGTATGTTTTGTTCCGGATTTATTTTCTCATGTTTTAGGAAATAAAACAAAAAAACCTTTAAAATGTTGCACTTATTTGTTTTAGTAAATAAAACAAATAGACCTTTAAAGAGTTATCAGTTAAAATCATGATTTCAATTTGGCACCTATCTCTCTTTTTTTTCGTTTCTTTTCTTTATTATCTTTTTGGTGCTCTTGAATTATTTCTAATTTATGTGCTCATTTCAATTGTTGATATTTCTATCAACTCACTGTTATTATAATCAACTTTTTTTAATCGTTTTTTGATATATCAAGGAATTACATTAAACGCAAGAACAAACTTATCCCTCGAATAAAACATTTTAGAATCAATTTAGGTATTTTCCTTCTCTACTAGACCCATGATACACATCTTTTCTAGTTGCTACCTGTTAGAAAAAGAGGCACCTTTTCTTTTCTGTCTATAATAATATGTACTGACGATGATAATTTTCTGCGTAGGTTTAGCTCAAGCTAATGCCCTGTAGGTGTTCGACCTTTTGCCTAAGAGAGCTAACAATACCGTGACATCTATAGATAAACAGTAACTTTCTTGTTCATGATATGGGTTGATACTAAATTGGTTCTGGGCTTCAGAATGAAATGAAACCCAATAAACTATTTTTATGAGACCACTGTGCAATCCACAGGTACCGGCAACATGCCTAGTTTCGTTATAAAAATTTGACATAGAATTTATATATTTTGGCATTAATTTTTAAAATTTCAGTTGGAGTATATATGATCAATTTCATTTTATAGAAAAAACTAATGCATACACTAATAGAGTATGTGATCACATAATACCCCGATGAAGTCTTACCATTATTATTATTTTTAATTTAGTTTTATCAGCATCTATAAGAGGATCCTCATCGATAATTATTTGAGCAATGCTTCGACTGTTCTTATCAAGGGCTGCTCAGAGGCAAAACCCTCTATGTTTTCTGAACCAGAGGGTCAGTTTTCTTCTGTTTAAAATTGTATCATTTTGGGTTTAGTTTGTATTGGTAATTGACTTGTTTGGTACATCCAATTGTTTTGTTGCATATGGAAAGAGAGGCGTACATGATAGGAACAAGAAGGCAATGGAGTTAGTGGCCAAAGGGTGGAGTGCCCTCCAAGAGGTTGATAGAGTCATTGACCACACGGAGTTGAATGATCCACGTCTCATACCTCTTCTCAGGGTTTGCTCTGTTTCCCTTTTCTGCGAGTTTTTGCATTCTTAAGTTTTCTAGTAGGAATGGGTGCATTGTAATATTTTCAAACCCTTTCTAGCTTTATATTGTACAATAGAAGTATCATAATTGAAAATTCCTTCTTATGCTTTGATTAGGTAGCTTTAAGTACACTTTTATGTTATTTCGATTACTTCTTTCTTCATCTTTATGTTCAATTTAAGTTTTTTTTTGGTAGGCAGTTTATAGATAAATGTTATGTTTCTCAACGATTTGTTCTTTGTCATTTTGTTTGTGTACTTGTTGGTTATGTTTTAGTCTTTGCGTAGTGGTTATTGTACACACTTGTGGTGCAACACTGCCATGATTTTTTTTATTCTGATACAAAACTTTATTTTGGTAATTGTTTTGGGATTGTTTATATAAAAGTTTTTCTTCTAACAGGGTGCAAAAGAAAACTTTGAGTTGGCATTGGAGGTTGATAACATGAACACCCATGCGAGGTATTGGCTAGGCAGGATGCATTTCAAGTATCATGTTCCCGGGGCTTGTAAACTTGTGTGGGTAATTAACTTCTAATAAGTGCATTCTCATTATCTAACAAAGTCAATATTTGCTTTTGTTGGGTGGAATTGTAGCATTACACAAGGACAAGTCCTTTTTTTTGTTTTTTTGTTTTTGTTTTTTTTTTTTTTTTTTTTTTTTTGGGGGAAGAGACCCTTCACATATCTTAGTTGTGAAAGGATGTAAATCTTATAAGAATTATAGTGGGCCCACTAGACATGAGTTTTAATTGGAGGATATTTATTTATTAAAAAGATCCTTGAGCACTAGAAATTCTCTCCGTGTTTCTGCAAAGAGCAGAAAGAAATAAATAAGAAATTTTATGGTTTTCTTCTTATTCTTTGGGTGCAACAACAGTTTAGAGGATTAAGGTGGGGTGACTATTGTTAAGCCCTGTACTTTGATCTGTGACATTTGATTCTCTTTTTAGTCTATTACTTATTAACTTTGAAATTAATATTAAAATTTTTGTATCATCAATTTTGTGTGTAACTTATTAGCTTTTCCATTATTATTGTTTAACTAATTAATTTCTGAATGGATATTTCTTAACTTGTTGGGATAGTTGAGTTATACTAGAGCCTTTGTCACGTCTAATTTATGGAGGACAAATTTTTTGAAACTGCAAAACGATAACACACTTGATTTTATTTGCTCATTCGGGACCCTACAGACCCCCCAACTAAACAATTATGGACTCGTCCCTGGTATTATATGTCGAAAAGAGTAGGACTTTTAGGGAAAAAAATAATTCTTAGGGATACTTGTCATTCTTCTACTGTCATCTCACAACTTTTGTTGCCTTTGTGCAAAATCTGCTTGTTAGACTTTTCACAAACCTTATTTTTCACAATTATTTGATGTAAAAATTCCCACAATTTTTTGAACTTTACAGTGCAATCTTCTTATTTATTTTGTTTAATATACAGTGGAGCTGCTTTACTTGTTGAAGCAGCAAATATGGGTGATGCAGATGCACAGTATGAACTTGGCTGCCACTTGCGCATTGAGGTAGATTTGGTTCTCTTATCAAAGTTTTCAAAAAAGTGTCATGGCAAAAGTTTTTTTACTGTGTTCATATCATGCTACAGTACATGTTGCCTTCTCATGTTTCTTCTTTGTTCCCTGTCAAAACATCAGCCTTCTTTCTAGTACACTGACAAATCAACCTAGGCATTCCACACTACTTTCGGTTTCGAGACCATCCACTTGTATTGCGTTTTTTGAGCACTGAATGGGCTGAATTTTCCTATTGGTGTAGGCATGTGTTGGAGGAAAAGGAAATTCCATAAAAGGAGAAGTTGGGCGCACACGACCTTTACACCATTGCCTTAATTAATCTTGGTTTTTCTTTGTCGATGCTTGCACTCATCATGATAAAAATGTCTATGTAGGTGTTCCTACATCTCACACTTTCTAGGACCAAAAGTATAGATACTTCAAGTTACTCTTCATGCTAGTTTCTTATGTCTTCTGTTTGACTTTTGAGTATAAATTTATTTTTCTGTGTATTGTTGTAGTAGGTAATGGAAAGGAAGACCATAAGTTTAGTAGACAATCAGGGCGAACAAAATAACTTTAGAATGCCTCCATGAATAGGTGTTTCTAGAGTTTTCTTTTAATCCTTCAAGTTTTAACTAGCATGAGTTGGCATTAAAGCGGGTTTAGCCAAATGGCTTGAATACTGGATAGAGTTATTATGGTACAGTGGGATGCAGAGAAGGGAAAAATCGCACCCCTTGCTTTTTCTTTGTCCTCCTTCGCCCTTATTTTTGTGCTCACCCCCCGAATTCCCTATTGCAAGTGTTTACTTCCTATACTTCTTTTTGTGCATGTATACCATATAGCCTAATTGCAAAAACACAAATTTCTTCGCTTCCCCTTCTTCATCCAGTTTCAGATTTTTGTAAATGGTTCTCATCCTACATGACAAAAGCAGATAGCTTACAGACAAACTGCAATATTTGAAAAGCAAACATCGATGTATTCTACCTTGTGGTGAAATTTTCTGCTTATATACCAGAAAAAGCAAATTGTTTCAGAACTATCTATTTTCATGGCAAAAATGGCTACTGTTATGTTACTTAAATTTCTACTCCAATGAGAAGCAAAATTTAGTGGTAAGCACAACCGACTCTGATTTTCTAGTGCATTTCTTAAAAGGGAGGAAATTATTATCCTTTGGAAAGTTACAGTGTGCATCTGTGTTGTAAAGTTGCTTGAGGGGGTGAAGCCATGGGGAAGGAATTCCCGGGCGGCAACAGCCTTAAAAAGGCCAGTGGGGTAAATTTTGTTAAAATATCAAGGTGACATATCTTCATAAGTTAATACTAGTACTCCCTCCTGCACGCGATGCGTGCATACACAGTGCAGTACAAATTATGCGAAAAAATTGTTAGCTACAACTTAATAATTTATGATAAGTAATAGTTCATTGAACTTATCAACTTTGTTTAACATACCCTTATTTTCATTAAACTTATCAACTTTGTTTGACATACCCTAATTTCTTCCATAGATTATTGATCCTGTTGTCCTCATCAGAGGAAGAAAAAAAGTTTTAGAAAGAATCAAAATAGGCAGAGACCATTGCGCCTCAGAGGTCGGAGGACGATTGGGGAGAATGATGTCTAATAACAACGGTGGCAAGTACTTACATTAATGGGTGTAGTGGCTAAGCAACTGTGGTAGTCATGGAAGCTTTTTCTCAATTTGGACTTGTTTGTTTATTGGAGTCCATTAGGAGGGGAGAAGATGAGATTGGAGTAAAATTTGATAATGTGAGTGGAAATGTTTTTTCTTTCAGTTGTCGCAGATAGATAGGGAGAAGAGAGAATGTTAGAGAGACATATGTGTGATGTTTGAGAGATTGTGGTGGGATTGGTCATCTGAGATTTTAGGAGAGATGGATAGAATTATTAGGGGCAGTTATTAGATGGTTAAGGAGAGTAGTAGGTAGATAGTTTGTTAGGATTCCTAGATTGTTTTCCAAATTGTTCCTCCATTACATTTTAAGCAATGAAGGGGGTGTTTGGCAAACTGAAAGTGAATTGAAAAGTGAAAGTCACATCCTTTTTGTAAGTGAAAGACGATGTTTGTTTGCAAAATAAATTATTACTGTAACTAAAAAAGTAAAAATGATGTGGCAATATCATATTATTTATTTATCTGAAATTAATTTATAAAACACTCACCCTGCTGACCTATTTTTAACCATGGAAAATTCTATGATGCACTATAATTTAGGGAGGGGATACATTAATTTCAAAGAAATATCCAACACACAAAGATGAAATTGGCAAAGTAAAATACTTCATGAAAAAAAATTGTTCAATTAGATCTAAAATCAGAAAATAAATAAAAGTATGAGATGTTATGAAAACCCTAAAAAAGAGATCCATAAACCAATGGATCTAAAACTGAAATTAAAGACAGGATTATAAAAGACAAAAGTGAAGTCATTAATGTTTCCCCTCTAATACTGATCATGATACAAAAAACGATGTAGAAAAAGATCAACAAAGCCTAGGTTAAATGCTTCTGAATTTGTAGAAATAGAGATACGAACAGGATAGAAATTAACGGAGGAAAAAAATAAGCAGGGAGAGAAAAGAGGCGGTTGCTAGCACTGGAATCATAAAGAAAGAACTTAAAACTAATAAATATAGTTTTTTTAATTGGAGTGGTCCCTACTTTTCTCACTTTCATCTGACTTCAACACTTTTTTAGGGAAACTTAAATCTGTGTTAAAAATCTCTGATGCGGATTCAATTTGACATTTTACTTCCACCACCACTTCCAATTAAAAAAACACCTCAAGTGCTTCGCTTTCACACTTCCTCCTTTCACTTTCATACAAACAAACATCCCCGAAAGTTGTGAGGTTGTTTAATAGGACACGTTTTGGATTTTTTAAAGCATGACACACACAGGGGTAGAACACCAAAATGTAGGTTTTCTTAAATAATAGTAATAAATGGTACTGAACCAACATAATCTTGTTTCATGCCCCAACCCAAAATACATGTGCGCGCACACTTAAAATCCCCAAACAGCCACCTACTCACACCACAGGCACACACAGAGAGATAAAGATCAATGATTGAAGGCCTTTTTTAGTGTTACCCCCCTTGTTCCTTATTCCTTGTATTCTCCCTCGAGAAACTCTGGACCATACACCGTTTCTTTTCTTTTCTAAATCAGAATACTTTTGAGTCAAATAAACAAACATGGGGCAACGATACTACATTCTTTTCACTATTTTGCGCTGGGAAGAGGCATTGTTATTTGTGAGGAACAAGTGTCTTGCTGGGAACTTTTGAAACGAATAAACAATAAGAATGTGGTAATAAAGGTTGGTTGATCTTTTGGGTACTTATTAGTGGCAAAATAAGGATAAAGGGCTCAAATCTCAGTGAAAGGCAAATGGTGGAGACGATCTGGTCTACAGTGTATGATTTATAAATACTTTGAACAAAATACATGATTTCATTGCATGTCGAGAAAGGATTCGTCAAGTAAATCACTAACTGATCTTGGTAAGTCTTTTTTCTATGCACCATCTACTATATTTTATAATATTCTGAAAATCTAGTGATAATTCCATGGCTGTGTTAAAATTTGTGTCATTGTATGCGCAGAGCCTACTTTGAGGCGAACAATTATGATATATGAAGCTGAATCAAAGTATGTGGCCTGGTTTAATTTTTGAAAACAAGTCAAATTGTTGATCTGTTAACTACAAAGATATGGAAAAATATAAACAAATTTATGTTTAAGCAACCAATGGTTTGTGTACCTTAACGTCCTTTGACATCAAATGCAGCTTTACATACATGATGAGACAGGTTGTGGTTAAGAACTCAAGATTCACAATGTTAATCAATCATTTTAAAGTCCTGAAAAAGCAACTTCTAGACTTCTATTCCTGCAGAAGGTCAGAAACAAATCATGTGATCCAGCTCCTCCTAGGTTTTAGAACCATTGTTCAAATAGAAGCAGTAGAATTCTAAATATGAATAATATTATGGCTCAAGGCTGTGGTATGGGGCCAAGTTTGTGAGGTGGCATGATTTATTTCTGCTTGGAGTGGCTTTAAATGGTACGGGAGCGTAAGTGTTTGATCCCACAGGCTACTAATTCAGGCTAGTTACTGAACAGGGAGGTTCAGATGATGCCCAACATAAATCTTTTAACTATAAACCTTCTCGCCTTCTTCCAATGCAAATGAGTAAGTTTTTTTTTCAGGCTTAAGTGAAATGAACCACAGGGTGATATGTTGTTAACCAAGGGTATTCCTTCCTTGAGCAAGTTCTCTCTTGTTCTTGGTAATGTTTTTAAAAACCTCCGCCTAGCTCGTCTAGGCGGTACCTAGGCCTCCCGCCTAGTGCTTATACAGTACCTTGGTTGTCCACCTAGGTTTTGGGAGTACCTAGAGGAGCATAGTCCGTCTACATGAACTACACCTTTTAGGCATTGATCGTGATTTCTTCAGTTGTAGCCTTCACGTCCTCCAGACTCCTCCAACCTCCAACTATGAACATCTCCTCTACCCCCTATGACCATTAGTAAAACCTTCTCCACCACCACTTAAACGAAGAAATAAATCCTCTTAGACGCCAGTCCAGCGCCTAAGCTTTCTATAACATTTGCTATCAATTATTGTAATTAAAAAAATAAAAAATAGGAAAACCGTCAATGACCCACATAGGTGCTTAGGCTCTGGCCTTTGGGTCCAATGCCTAGGCTGCCTAGCACTTTCTGTAACATTAGTACTTGGTTTCCTTGGCTCGAATTTGACAGCAATATCCAAGAGCTTATATATAGTTATAAAGTAGTACGGTTGGGGTATTCCTGTGTGAGGCCCCATCCTTTTTTCTCAAACACAAAATAAAAATAGAAATAAAATAAAACATAAATAAATAAGGGAGCTTATATCATTATTATAGACAGTTGTAAAATGTCATCTAAATTTGTATTCATTCTTCTCAAAAGGGTAATGCTCCATACAACGACATTTGATGGGGAAAATGATTAGATGGTTGACTGACTAAATAAATAATGTATTCTATCTGAGCCCATTGGTGAGAATTTTCTACATTATCTTCATAACATGCTATAGTCATACACTTTTGTTAACCCTTCTGTACTTTTTCAAGTGCAGATCCTTGTCAACAAAGTGAATGCACATTATTTGGTGGGCACTATCTTTCAGTTCACGTATAATGTGATCATAACCAATTAAGAATTTTTTCCCTTATTATATCAAGCATCCTCTGAATGAGAGACTGATATTTCATTAATCATTAGCCAAAACACATTTACTAAAAGCTTATGTATCTTTCCTATTAATAGTCGTCTGGTTTTCTTATTCTCCATTCACTTTAGTTACATTTCTAGCTTTTTTATTGGAGTCTTGAACTAATGCATTTTTTCCCTCAATCGTTATTTTTGTTATAGAATGACTATGTTCAGTCAGATCAACAAGCTTTCTATTATTTAGAGAAGGCTGTTGACCAGGTATTCTTCCTATCCACAAGTTTCATAGTTACATTTTTATCTGACGATTCTCACTCAAATTTATATGCTGTTCTAGTTGCATCCAGGTGCTTTGTATCTTCTTGGTGCAGTATATTTGGCTGGAGATTGTGTGAAGAAAGACGTTGCTTCTGCAATGTGGTGCTTCCATCGGGCATCGGAAAAGGTTTTTAACGTGTTCTTTATTCAATAAGTTGTACTCGATTTTAGTAGAAGCATACGCACAGCAATATCAGGTGTTGAGTTGCTGAGGAAACAATTAATTTTCTTTAAAAGGAAATCACATTAAGCTTATAGCACTCTGCTGGCGAATGATCAGCGAGAATTGTTATATCATGTATTTCCATAGTTACATCATCAAGAAAAGTTACAGAAGTTTGTTGTAATCTCACATTGAAAACATTCTTTTTAAAACAGTAGTCTTATCTAGTCATATGATCACATGAGAATAGCTGAAATATATCATAACCCTAAATCAATCTCATCATGTTGTAAAATATCTGATCATATTAGAGATAGAGTATTAGAAAAGCTACAGAATTTTGTTTTACGCTCACATTCAGAAAACGTACAATTGTATCCTATAAATAAAGTTTGACTATCCATGTCTCTTTTGGTTTAATCACTTCTAATATATGTTATCATAGCCTGTTATGTTTCCACAACCTAAACTCTAACTGTACTTCCAAAAAAAATGCAGGCACACACTCTTCTATCTTCTTCTCTAACAAACTAACTATTCTAGTAGATATTGTCAAAGGACATTGCCACTGTACCAAAACTCCGAAATGGGGGGTGAGGATTGAGGGTTATAATTTAATACGCAAGACTTGAACTCTTGGTCCTGTTTTCTTTAATCTGCTTTAAAGTCATTGTTAGTAAGATTTGAATTTGGTTTGCTCTGTTATAATGTCAAAGGACCTTTTCACTATAGCAAAATTTCAGTGTTGTGGTGAGGATTAAGGTTTATAATTTTATACTCTAGACATTTCGAATTGAAAGAAATGAAGTTGAGGTTAAATTTTATTTTGCTAAATGAACTATAAAGGGGAAAACTATTGGTGAGTTGCACCCTATCAGTCTCATCAGAGCAGGTGAATCTGACAACCTTTATCTCTTAACAGATTATTATATTAAATGATATTCAATGGAAATAATGGGTATGAGGTGGCGACTCATTTTGTTAAATGAGCTACTAAAAGTTAGCCATGTGATGAGGCCCACCTTGCTAGTAACATTAAAAGGTGTGGATCTCATCTTTCTATCTCTTGGTAGCTCATTTTGCTAATGAGCCGCCACCTCATAACCATCATTCCCATATTCAGTATCCCCATTTATAATTCATTGTGTGTGAAACTAATCTCTGTGACCGTGCAGGGCCATGCAGGAGCAGCGATAGCATATGGATCGCTACTTCTTAAAGGTACTTCCATTTAGCATTTGTCCCCACTTATTTCTATTTAACCAAATTTACGGAAAATATTGGCGATTGTGTCCTCGGTTTCGTCTTTAAAGGTGTCAGAGTACCGGAGGTGATAACCAGGTTCGAAGCGAGCAGGAGCCCATTGACTGGAGGAGCGAAGAAGAACTCCAAGAACGTGCGAGAGGATCCAGTGAAGAGGGCCAAGGAGCAGTTCCAGATTGCTGCAGAGGCTGGGTCTGACCTCGGCCTCCGGTGGCTGAAAAGGCTTGAAGATATTGAGAGGTCTCAGGCTAAAGAAGCAACTTAATGATGGTTTCTCTCATGGATTTAATGCATGTCTGCAGTTTGTGAAGAATGCATGTTCACACAAAAGTTTATATAAAATTGTTCTTCACTGTAATGCTTTTCCTTTTAAATGTATTTTTATAGTTTTGAGCAATAGAAATGGTTGGCATAATTTACGGTTAAAAGGCTTTATCTTTTTACTTTCTTGTTTTAGCACTTGTAAGATCGAGCCTGTAATTACAGTTACAATTTATATACATTGTAATTGTAATTAACTGTTTTGTTACAAATGCATTTTTTTTCCAAGTTCAGTTTCAAAATGATTGTGTTTTGAGGAAAAGCTCAAGAGTCAATTTACAAATCATACTCCCTTTAAAAGTGGGAGCTGGGGAAAAACTTTTTAAAGACTATATTACCCATATCCTTTTTTGATATTACCTTCTAATAGTAACTAGACTAAATTAATTATCGTTGTTAATTAATTATATTATATGTCATTTTATGTTTGTATAATCTGGTCCCTAAAACTTTCGACCTTTTTGTAAAACTCTACACCATATTAATTTTTAGTAATGTATAATAATATGTAAATAGATTATTTCATGTTAATAAAGTACTTATGGAAAGAGGAAAAGGGGGAGTTTTGTGGAAAAACTATCCAATGACTATATTACCCATGTTCTTTTTTATATATTACCTTCTAATACTAATTAAACTAAATTAATTATCATTGTTTAATTATACTATATGTCACTTTATGTTTGTATAATTTGGTCTCTAAAACTTTTAACATTATTGTAAAACTCTACATCATATTAATTATTAGTAATGTATAATATATTAATAGATAGTTGTCTATTAATGAAGTATTTGTGGAAATAGTAGGAAACATAGAATTGTTTTGAAATTATGTCGACACTCATGTAGGGAATTACAAAGAGCATCCTAATGTTTAGGTACATAACAGAAGATACATACATAAAAAATTTAGAAAATATTAAGATATTTAAGTGCAATAAGATACATTATCTAAAATTAGAAAAAATGCAGCAAGTTACAAGTGGAGGCATATAAGTATAATTTTGGTAAACTATAAGGTATTTAAGTTCGTTAAGCCTATAAAAGATTAGAAACATTTGTTATCCACAAACTATAGTATATGATCCCATTGATAAATATATTCATCATACAATATGAAGCCAGATGCATAGCTTATATTTGTATTGTAGAGGAGATGTGAAAAAATTAAAGCATCATATTTTGAATGAGTCTCAAGATTTTGAATTATTTCCTGAAATTATATACTTTGCTTAGAAAACTTTAGAAGAGGCTTTCGAAGGACTATTACAAGGTGTTGGACATCAAATAAACATTGAACAAATAAAATCTATGATATCGAATTCCAAAAACATGGAGATGTATATAATACCGGGTGTCATATGAGATAATATTCATACATAACATGACATTATAATTTGTAATCTAACATATTAATGAATTTTAAACATAAGAATTTGCATCAAGATATATGCTTAAGGTTTGGGAGAGTTGAAAGTAGAAAAATTTAGGAGAAGAATTGTAGCATTTATGGGTTTTGTGGGTTCCAATTTTGTTTCCCAAACACAATCCAAAACCAATTAAAAGTGACAATTTTCTAGACATCTTCAAAGGAATATATTAGCTATATTTACGATAGTGGTCGATATATCAAAAAAATTACCAAACAAAAGAAAACAACATAAAATATTATCAAGATAAAGTTTTTAACCCGATATATTGGCCGATAAGTCAATATATCGATCGATATTTAATGCAGTGCCTATAAGAGCAAATATGTAAAGGTTATTTAGATATTAATTCATTGATTTTAAAAATATCCAAAAAAATCTATGTTATACCCTTACATTTTTGAAAATGCTCATAATTTTAGGGACTAATATTAAATAATTAAAATTCTGATGGACAAATTATGAATAAGTCATATTTAAAAGAAGAGTTAATTTTTAAAAACCCTCTCAACTATAAGGATTGTCTTAAAAACCCATCAAACTGATTCAATTTGACAAAATCCCCTTCTTATGTGGGGTATTATAGATAACCTTTCTCAATTTTTGTGCAATTTTAGAAAACACCTCTCAAGTATAATGTGTCTCATAAAAAATCCCCTAATTTTTTACACTTCTATCAATAAATCTCCTTAAAATAGTCACTTCAATATGTGATTTGGATAAAATACACTCTTGAAGAAAGCAATTTTAGTTAAAAAGAAACCGTCAACCGATAATAAAAGGACCACAACCAATTTGTAATTCTTTTTCCCTCTATATCACCTCTTTTTCATTCATCTGGAAACCAAAGTAATTCTTTTATGATTGATAGATATTTTTGTCTTTACAAATCAAGTACTTGTTACATAATAGATATGACTTAACGATATTAGTTTTGACAGGTTAAGTTTAAGTGAGAAAATTCCACAGGGGTTAAATCAATTTTTTTTAAATTGAGATAGATAATCTACAAAACACCCAAAACTTGGCGGAGATTTCCTCGGGAGGTGGGTTGATGGGGAGGGGGGTTGACATGCACCATATAGTTGAGGGGGAGTTTTCTACAATTAACCCTTAAACAAAAGCACAACGTAAGGCACATGTGACATCAAGTTTATAAGATTGGAGTTTATAGCAAGTCTATCATTCAATGAACTGGTTTGTATTATTTGTCATTAAATTTATTTTGCACATCAACTCTGAAAATCTTTTGCTATAAGAATGTCTACCTAGAACTTAAAATTGGAACTGAGATAATCTGTGGGATAAACTTTTAAGGTGTTAGTCACATAAAACTAAAACTAGAACAAAATTTTACAGTGTTAGTTAAGTAGAACTCTAACAAAACTATAATTGAGATAATGGTACAAAATTATCATATTTTTTTATTTTTCTATACAAAAATGAGAGTTCTAGTCTCTCAAATTATTCTAAGTTTTAGCTTGGAACTAGGTGATAAAAAACTAGAACTCATATTTATTTTATTATTTTTTATATTTTTTTCTTTACTTCTTTCCTATTATGGTTATCACCATAATTAGACCAACATTATAATAATAATTATCAATATTTTATAGTCTAATCGAAAGTTATTTAATAGTAAAGAACATTCTTGTAAGCAATTATCAATCAATAATAGTAAGTTTAAAATACATAAAGAACATTCTTGTAAGCAATTATCAATCAATAATAGTAAGTTTAAAATACATAAATAGTATTTATATCTTATCAATCAATAATAGTAAGTTTAAAATACATAAATAGTATTTATATCTTCAAAATGCATAAATATATATTGCATGATTATAAAATTTTATCACACGTTATTTTATCAAAATATCCCGCTTCACAAAATTGTTCCTGTTTATCCTACTAAAACATCTCACTAGCAAAAAATTATTCCACTTTAACAATTATCTCATTTTGCATGAAAATGTGCCAATTGACTAACACCCCCTAAGAGAAGTTTATTATTTATATGAGATGTGTATGTGATCCTTCTGATTCCTCTTGTTTTTCATGATTTGTAATAAATTATTTGACAAAATAAATTAATTTGTCATTTTATATTACTCGCCTTCTTTTAAGTTTATGAAGCTCAAAGCTTGGATATGTGTATCATTGCGGATATTGTACTTTTGTAATTCCTTAAGCTAAAATTTTGGATGTTGTTTGACATTGGATAGATAACAATTATTTTGTTAAAATACAATCAATATGAGTGCATAATATGTATAAATCATTCTCAGGCTATATTTATAATTTTCTGAAACTAGCAAGAGAGTAATCGTTTTGACAGATCAATTAATAGTCGGGAAGATGTAAAAAGAGTACAATATCAGGTTTTGGAATTGATCACATTATTTATATTTTCTTTCTTGATTGCATTTGCACATTCTAAATTAGAAAATTACAAAAAAAAAAGTTCTCGAACATCTATAATATTCGGTCGCCGGATAAACAATATGTAGAAGTAAATCATAAGTGGAAGTGATTTTTTATAATTGAACAAAATCCTTAATGACTAGATAGAATCTACCATCTCTCTTTGATGATGAATTCAAGAATTTATTTTTTCATTAATAATGATAGTTTTTTTTTCGTATTGGTCCCTTACATCATTAATATTTTGAAATTATACATTCAAATTACTAATTAACGATAAATCATTAATATTTTAAAGCTTTAAACATAACTATTTCTTTAAAAGACAAAATGTTAAAACCAAAAAGATTTTACACATGAAAAATATCCAAAAAAAATTAATATATTATGATAATTATAAAGTTTTTTGCAACCATGTTATAGTAGATGAATAAACTTAAAGTAAATAATTAAGATATTTGACTATGTGCAGCGTACGTGTGCAGTTTGTGGGGGCCACCATGTGCGGAGGGTTGATTTGATTGCTAGCGGTTTTGTTTCTGCATGCATGAAGGCTTGCTAGCGGTTTTGTTTCCGCATGCATGAAGGCCCACCCGAAAATTAACTCTGTTATAAAAGGGTCCTAGGTTTTTTTCTTTGATTTTGTGCGAAGGAGGCAGAGCGCAGGAGGACTAGTTGGCGGCTACAGTGTGCACGCACAGGAGGTTTGAGCAAAGGGAATTTGATTTTGTGTAGCCTTTTTTGTTAGGGTTTGTGCATCCTTTTGTGAGAGATATTTGTGAGGGATTTGAGAGTTTGTTTGAGGGTTTAGATTGAGAGTGATTGTAAACCCTAGTTGTATTCTCTCCCTCTATTAGTAGATCTCCCCCCTCCTTGCCCCGTGAACGTAGGCAATTTGCCGAACCACGTAAAAATTGGTTGTACTGCTATTTGTGTGATTTGTAATAGCTTTTAGGTTCCCTCGACGCGCAGTCCTAGAGCTGATGAGAGGAAGAGCTAATATCTCACTTTGATGAGATATTAGGCTTCAGATTCTTGTTCCTTTTGAGAAACAAGAATTCTTATTGCGACCTGACTCTCTTGTTGTGCTGCCGAAGTGCTGCCGAAATTTCCGCTGCACGCAACAAGTGGTATCAGAGTCCAGATTACAGATCTAGGGTGTTTTGGATTAGGTGGAGGAAGATTCAGTTGGAAGCTTGGTTCTTAGAGTTCTAGGCTTCGGTGGAGATAGCATTAGGAGTTGCCGTTGGAGATTTCGCTTTCCTCGTGTGGATAGGAGATCTATTTGGAATCTGATCTAGGATTCTGTTGGGTGGTTCCTAATTTCTATCAAATTTGTTCTTTCTCTACAATTTGGAGTTAGTTAGCAATGAGAGAAGAAGGAGAAAACAGCAAATCGATGGCGAGTACAATACAAGTTGGTTTTCAGAACACTAAGATTAGTGTGGTGAAGTATGATGGCAAAATAAACTTTGGTTTGTGGATGAGCGACGTACAGGATGCGCTCAATGCTCAGAACTTGGAAGAGACCATCATGGTCCACGAGAGGCCACCTAAATATGAAGAGGCGGTATGGGAGAAGATGAATAGGAACGCTTGTGGGGTGATCAGGTCATGTTTGGAACAGGAGCTGAAATATGATGTGATTGGGGTGACGTCTGCAATGAAGATGTGGGAAATTCTCAACAATAAGTACCTTACGAAGAGTGTTGAGAACCGATTGCACTTGCTGCGTAGGTTATTCAGATTCCAGATGTCCAGAGGCACCTCGCTTGCGGCTCATGTGAACAACTATACGAAGTTGTTGTCGGACTTGGCGAATGTTGATGAGAAGATATCGGATGAGTACAAGGCGATTATTTTGTTGGGCTCCTTACCCGATGAGGAGTATGATACCTTCGTGCTCACTTTGTTGAACGGGAGATCTTCTATCAGCTATAGTGAAGTGACTAACGCTTTGACGAACTACGATTTGAGGAGGAAGGATAAGGAGACTTCCCGCGCTAGTACTTCAGGAGAGGCCTTGTCGACGAGAGGTAGAAGCCCATATCCGAAAGGTGGTAACAGAGGGAGGTCAAAGTCTAGAGGCCGCCACCAATTAACAAAGAACCAATGTGCATTCTGCAAGGAGCAGGGACATTGGAAGAGAGACTGCCCGAAGCTCAAGGAGAAAGAGAATGGCAAGAAAAAGGGCCCGAAGGCCAATGAGGTGAACATTGCGAAAGGCGATGATTCCGATGATTCGTGCTTTTCTCTACTGATTACTCCGGAGGTGAACCATGTGGATGCATCAGATTGGATGCTTGATTCCGGCGCTACCTTTCATGTGACCCCTAGGCGAGACTGGTTTGTATCTTTTGAGAAAGTCGATGGGGGCGTTGTTGTCATGAGAAATGATCAATCCTGTAGCGTTTGTGGGATAGGTACCGTACGGATTAGGATGCATGATGGAGTAGTCCGTGAGTTGAAGGAGGTGAGATTTGTTGCTCAACTGAAGAAAAATCTTATCTCAGTTGGAGCTTTGGAGGCGAAGGGATTCAAGGTGACTTTCGAAAACGCTGTAGCGAAGGTTACTAAGGGATCATTGGTGGTGATGAGGGGAGTCCGCAATCGGAATTTGTATTATCTGAAGGGAAGCACCGAGATTGGCCAGGTTGCTTCGGCTATTTCAGAAGCGGACATGAGCAGACTTTGGCACTATAGATTGGGGCACACAGGTGAAAAGTCACTGCAGGCATTGTGCAAGCAGGGGCTATTGAAGGGAGCCAAGAGTGGGAAGATTGAGTTCTGTGAGCACTGTGTTCTTGGCAAGAAGACGAAGGTGAAGTTCGGGACTGCCATTCATCAGACGAGGGGCATCCTGGATTACGTGCACACAGACATTTGGGGTCCCACCAAGACTGCATCACTTGGTGGTCGACATTGGTTCGTCACTTTTGTAGATGACTATTCTAGGCGTTGTTGGGTGTACACCATGACGAAGAAGAGTGAAGTCCTAGATTTATTTATGGAGTGGAAGAAGAGATTGGAACTGCAGACTGGGAGAAAGATCAAGACGTTGCGATCCGACAACGGTGGTGAGTATACTTCTGACCCCTTTCAGCAGCTATGTCGAGACGAGGGCATAGAGAGACACTTCACAGTTAGTCATACACCGTAGCAAAATGAGGTGACAGAGAGGTTGAATCGATCTTTACTGGAGAAGATCTGATGCTTATTGTCGCAGAGTGGTTTGGAGAAGATCTTTTGGGCTGAGGCACTTACATATGCGAGCCACCTCATTAATAGGCTGCCTTCATCTGCGATTGAGGGGAAACCCCCTATGGAAATGTGGTCGGGAAAGCCAGCACATGACTATGACCAGCTCAAGGTATTTGGGTACCCTGTATATTATCATGTTAGAACAGATAAATTAGAACCTCGAGCTAGGAAGGCCATATTTGTAGGATTCAAGCGTGGTGTCAAGGGATACAAGCTTTGGGATCCAGTGGATAAGAAGATTGTGCTGAGTAGGGATGTCACATTCGATGAGGCTTCTATCTTGAAGCTTCCCAGCTCTCATCAGGTGGAGAGCGACCCGACGGAGGAGATATCGCAGGTGGTGGAGATCGATGCAGCTCCACATCGTCCAGATGGTACAGTATCCATGCAAGTGCCGACTGAGGTGACACCAGGCGAGCACGACGGTGACACGGAGGATACGAGTACAAATGTACAGGATCAGGAACCGACGGCTCAGGTTCAGGATTCTATTGCGGCTAGGAGACAGAGGAGAAACATACAGATGCCAGCACGGTATGCCGACACAGTTACGTATGCACTTCCGATAGAGAGTATCGATGAGTTGGTGCCTACTACATTCAGAGAGGCCGGGCAGAGTCCGGAGGCTGATTCATGGCAGGTGGCTATGCAGGAAGAGATGGAATCTCTTCATAAGAACGATACATGGGAGCTTGTTGAGCTTCCAAAGGGGCGGAAGGCAATTGGTTGCAAGTGGGTATACACGAAGAAGGAGGGCATTGAAGGCACTCCGTTGAGGGGCATTGAGGGCACTCCATTGAGGTTCAAAGCTAGGTTGGTTGCGAAGGGCTATGCACAGGAGGAAGGTATTGACTATAATGAGGTTTTCTCTCCGGTGGTGAAGCATTCTTCGATTCGGATTTTGCTAGCTTTGGTGGCACAGTATGGTTTGGAGTTAGATCAGTTGGATGTGAAGACGGCATTTCTTCATGGTGATCTTGATGAAGAAATATATATGACTCAGCCATTGGGATTCCGAGCTGCAGGGAAAGATAAGTTGGTTTGCAGATTGAAGAAATCGCTATACGGTTTGAAACAGTCTCCTCGACAGTGGTATAGGCGATTTGATGGTTTTATGCTTGGTCATTCGTACACTCGGAGCCAGTTTGATCCTTGCGTATATTTTCGCAAGTTGAAAGGAGGTGCGTACATCTATTTGTTACTTTATGTCGATGGCATGTTGGTTGCCTCTAGTTCCAGGTCGGCTATAGATGAGTTGAAAGTTCAGCTATCAAATGAGTTTGAGATGAAAGACTTGGGTGAGGCGAAGCGCATTATAGGGATGGAGATCGGCAGAGACAAGAAGAAAGGCAGAATTTGTTTGACACAAGTGGCTTATTTGAAGAAGGTTCTACAGCGATTCCATGTTAGCATGGATACGAAGTCAGTTAGTGTACCATTGGGAGTCCATTTGAAGCTTGCAGTTGGTCTTTCACCGAAGTCAGTTGAAGATAGAGAGTTGATGTCGAAGACTCCATATGCGAGTGCGGTTGGGAGCTTGATGTACGCGATGGTATGTACGGGACCAGATTTGTCACAGACAGTAAGCATGGTATCGAGATACATGCATGATCCAGGAGTGGGTCATTGGGACGCTGTGAAATGGATTTTGAGGTGCATTCGAGGTACGCTCAATGTTGGTTTAGTTTATAAGCGGAACACTACAGGTGGGCAGCTATGCATTGGCTATGTTGATTCGGATTATGCCGGGGATTTGGATAAACACCGGTCTACGACGGGGTATGTGTTCACTTTGACCCGTGCGCCGGTGTGTTGGAGATGCACCTTACAGTCGACGGTGGCTTTGTCTACGACGGAGGCAGAGTATATGGCAGTTACGGAGGTTGTAAAGGAGGCTATTTGGCTTCGAGGACTTTTAGAGGAACTTGGTATATCGCAAAGGTCCGTCACTATTCATTGTGATAGCATGAGTGCTATCTATTTGGCGAAGAATCAGGTTTTTCATGCGAGAACGAAGCACATTGACGTTCGTTATCACTTCGTTCGGGATGTTCTTGAAGATGGCAATGTGGAAATTGTGAAAGTCCACACGAAGGATAATCCGGCAGATATGCTCACTAAGGTGGTTCCGAGCAACAAGTTTGACCATTGTCGAAACTTGTTGCACATTCGTAATTGTTGAGGCTGTTGGCGGCCATTTGGATGAACTACGTTCAGGAGGGTTGATTTGATTGCTAGCGGTTTTGTTTCTGCATGCATGAAGGCTTGCTAGCGGTTTTGTTTCCGCATGCATGAAGGCCCACCCGAAAATTAACTCTGTCATAAAAGGGTCCTAGGTTTTTTTCTTTGATTTTGTGCGAAGGAGGCAGAGCGCAGGAGGACTAGTTGGCGGCTACAGTGTGCACGCACAGGAGGTTTGAGCAAAGGGAATTTGATTTTGTGTAGCCTTTTTTTTGTTAGGGTTTGTGCATCCTTTTGTGAGAGATATTTGTGAGGGATTTGAGAGTTTGTTTGAGGGTTTAGATTGAGAGTGATTGTAAACCCTAGTTATATTCTCTCCCTCTATTAGTAGATCTCCCCCTTCCTTGCCCCGTGGACGTAGGCAATTTGCCGAACCACGTAAAAATTGGTTGTACTGTTATTTGTGTGATTTGTAATAGCTTTTAGGTTCCCTCGACACGCAGTCCTAGAGCTGACGAGAGGAAGAGCTAATATCTCACTTTGATGAGATATTAGGCTTCAGATTCTTGTTCCCTTTGAGAAACAAGAATTCTTATTGCGACCTGACTCTCTTGTTGTGCTGCCGAAGTGCTGCCGAAATTTCCGCTGCGCGCAACAGTACGTGCATTCCACCTAGTAAGACAATATGTGTTAGTGACAAATCCTTATAAATATGTTTTTTTTTCAAAAAAAAATTGATTTGTGTGTATGTTCATACGTAACTGTCTTTATGAAACTGCTGACATAACTGCCACTTTCATCAATTTTACATGAAGTCACCATTTTTATACACACATTTGATGTGATTTATTGTTACTATAATTATGAAATATTGGACTGCAACTTTCATCAATATTATATGGAATCGCCACTTTAATAAACGTATTTGATGTGTTTATTTGTTCCTTTGATACTGAAACTGCTGAGTTGACTGTAACTTTCATCAGTTTTACATGAAATCACATGTGGAGCATTAGGAGAAGGTGAAAGATCACATTGAACAAGTTCGCTAGATAACTGGTGTTTGGAGTAGAGGACTCTTGTACTAGTAATTTTTTTACATGAATTGTCATGTTCAAAGCTTTTCATCCTTGAAGCAAGATATGTGGAAAAAACTTTCATCACATTTAATTCAAATGTATTAGTATTTTTAAAATGAGGAATGTTGCACAACTATGATGTTCCTATTAGAAAATTGGAACAAGTTACGCTCTCTAATTACATGAATGATGATAGCAATTCACTAGAAAAAATAGTTCATGTTTCAATCATTCATGTGTTCCACTTAGGGGTTGTTCTGGCCAACTTAAGGTGAATAGAGAGAGAAAAACATATTAAATTTTAATTACAAAAATATAACAAATTACAGGCAAAATATAGTATTTATTTGTAAAAATAAATAAATCTTGAAATTAAAATAGTGACATTAACATAACAATAGTATTTTATCTATTTATTTAAGAGTTGTTTGACCACTTTTCCACTTTTACTATATCTTCATCATTTTTTGTACAGAAAGTTACGTTTGATAAAACCTCATTTAAGTATGAAGGTTTTTTTAAATTACTTCTACAATAATTTGTTGGATTTTTCCTAGATACGACATTGGCAATATGGTGATTATACAGAAACCATATTGTATTTTTAATTTATATAAAAACCATCTTTAAAGTTAATTTTTGTTGCAATCAACTACTTCTTAGTCAATTTTTCATTAAAAAAATAAAATATAACCATAAAATTTCAAGTTCAAGGTACGTGAGTTATATCCTAACAAGACTTAAATACTAAACAAAAAGAGTCATGTACATTGAATGTGAGTTTTTAAGGGTAATTTTAGGTTTTAAGTAAAGAATTTTACTGGGAGGTGGTTGATTGCAACAAAAATTAACTTTAAAGCAGGTTTATGTATAAAATAAAAATAAAAGATGATTTTCATATAGTTGTCCTATTTTAAAGATGGATTTTCGTATAATTGTCCTTAAAATTGAATGCCAAATATCTGCCCCCAACCTGAATATCTCGACCGTCAATTTAAAGATTCCCCAGAAAATCAACGGCCCCGGATAGCCTTCAGATTACATTGAATCACCCATAGCAATCTCAAGCGCGGGAAACGAAAGCGAGCAATTCCAAAAATACCCTTCATGTCCTTTCATATTCCCGAGGAAACCACCCCACTATCGTTGGAAATATAAAATCATAATCCCCCTATTTTCCTCGAGCTTCAACCGAGTCCCTTTGATTCCTTTCTTCTTTTGGCAAAAAATCGCAGGACTTTTTTCTAGGGTTTTATCGAAACTAGAAACCCTAGGGTTTGCTGCTCATCTCTCTAAAATGTGAGCCCTTTTTCCTCATTTTAGGCTTCGTTCTTCATCTCTTTTGTCGATCTAGGGTTTAGGGGTTTTGTCCGCACAATGTCGTGGGCTGATGCCGTCGCATCTCCGATCATCGAAGCCTCTGAACGCCTCCGCTCCTGAGTTTAACCCATCGGTTCCAGCTCTCCCCTCGAACCGAAACCCTAACCCTGGCTTTTCTCGGCCGGTCCGTTTCCGATCGGAGCGGGACCGGGGGGCTCGGTTCCGTGACCCAAACCCTAACCATTTTGATGTTGCTGATAAGTTTAACGAGTTGGGGATCGCTGAGGGGGGGATCAGCGGCGACGGGGGGATCAATTTTGATGCTTATGATGACATTCCGGTGGAGACAAGTGGGCAGGATGTGCCGCCACCGGCGAGTAGCTTTGCTGAGATCGATCTTGGCGAGGCGCTGAATCGAAACATTGCAATGTGCAAGTATGTGAAACCGACGCCGGTGCAGAGGCATGCGATTCCAATATCCATGGCCGGGAGGGATCTGATGGCCTGTGCACAGACGGGCTCAGGGAAGACGGCGGCGTTTTGTTTTCCGATTATCTCTGGGATAATGAAGGAAGGGGTGTCGCAGCAACGGGGGTATCGAGGGCCTCACACGGCGTTTCCGTTGGCGCTTATATTGTCGCCAACAAGGGAGTTGTCTTCACAGGTTCGTGTTGCGTTGGTTTTGCTTGTGTTTAAAGTTTTGGATCGTGCTGAATTGGGTTTGTTTTGGGAATTTTTTAGATTCATGAGGAGGCAAAGAAGTTCTCGTATCAGACTGGGGTTAAGGTGGTTGTGGCTTATGGAGGTGCTCCTATCACTGTGCAGGTTTGCTTTTTTTTTTGGGCTTTTATTGTGCAATGGTTGTTTGTTTCTATCGTTTTTATAGTTGAATATTATAATAGTTTAGAGTTAGGTCCATAATGGATGGAACTGTTGCTAATGGCGTTGCTCTGCTTAAAATGCCTTCTAATCTTCCTGGGTGGGTTTAGAATAATGTTGAATTGTGTTATCTGCTGAATTTGAATTGGGGCGTCTTACTAGCTCACTAGGATGTTCTGGGCTGAATGGCTTTGTAAAATCAACATGATTAATCTATACACTTAGATATGTTGCAGAGTTTTCTTTTGTCTGATCTCTGTTTGCGTTGAAAAACTTTGGTACAACTTTGAGTCATGTGATTATACACGTGAAATGACATGAAATTTGGATTCCCTTAATGGGCGTGATGTGCTTTGCCTTGTTTGATGAAAGAAGGAAATAGGCTATGTGTGGATCTCTCATCTACATGCAGCATGCTAATGATTTTGCCCTTAAGTTTGTTGATTTATAGTGCACATCATAATTTTTTTTGTTATCTTCCTATCTTTTAAATAGTTTTCTGTAGATGTATTCTTGTTAATAACATTTGTTAAGGACCAAATCTGCTAATTCTTGCTAGAATTTGTTGTTATCTCAAGTTTTGCAATCTCGTCACATAATAATCACAAATTTAAGCTTTGCATTTCTATACACCAACTATTTAGGATGCTTTCTATATTCTGGGTTTTGTCACTGTATGTTCCACTCCAAAGAAAAGAAGGATTTGTGACTATTGAAATTGATGCTCCTAAACATAAAAGTCAAATGAATTTGTCACTTTCATCCACTGTCCAATACTTTTGAAACTAAAATTTCAGAATCGTTCTCCTATCTACTAGTATTTGTTTGGATGACATAGTAATTGGTTCGTCAATAGCTTGCTTATGAGTCTTGGTTTGGATTTGTCTGATGTGGATAAGTAGTTTCCATCTCTTCCTATTTTCTTTTGAGAAATTAATTTAAAGTATTTTGTTAGTTGTGGAAGGTCTAAGGGCCTATCATGCTGCAATGGGCGCTAAATTATTTCCTTAATTTTCAAATGTGAGATTACTAGTGAAACAGGTAATTTAGAATGCAATCCAGTATATGAAAATGTCAGTAAAGGGTTATTTTTAAAATATATTATTTCCTGATTTTATTATGTAGAATATTCATAAATATGACCTTTTTTTCATGTTGTACTTGTATGTAAGAACATGTCATATTTTCTGAAGATCATGGAAAAATGAATATGTTGATGATGGGTTTTAGTTAAAATCATGATTTGAGTATTCTGCAGCAGTTTCATTCTGAAGGTTGAAAAATGTATATGTTATGTTTTTATTTTAAAGGTTGAAATATTTATGTTTTCTAAATGTAGTGCGAAAATTAGTATGTATATGTATTTTATTTGTTTTCAATTTTACTTTAAACATGTTGGAGCACATTACTTTAGCCTGTCTTTGAAAGGTTTATATAAAATGATTATTTCCACTTGAACTGGATGCTATATAGAATTATTTCCATGAACTATCATATGAGACAGTCTGCTTGTATCTCGAAGTTTTATGCTTCCAATAACATGATACACCCATTTTGGTGCCCATCTTTTGTTACGTCCCGAAATGCATGGGATACTGTCACCTACCTGTAATTGCCATAATCATCTTAGCCCTTTTTTGCTATAGAGATGGACGAGTGCAGACTCATAGCTAGGTTTGAGATAGGTCAGAGCAAGGTACATTCTTAGAATAGCAAAAAACCTATACTTTCCTAAACCAAATAAAATTTGCAAAATCAAGTTGGGCATATGTCTTTCATTAACAGTTTTTAGGTACGTCACTACAGCTCGGCTATTTTATGCAGAGTAAGGATCCATGGAGAAACTTAAAAAGATCAATCTTCAAGACTTCCCATTTTCATACAGTAGAAACACCCTCAAGACTGATCGTACCAACATCATTTTGTTGAAGGAGTTGTAAAAGTCTGGTGTGTGTCTTCTGGATGTGAAAAGCTGGGTTCTAAAACTTTGCTCATAATCTTTAATCATCTGTGAACTTGATGTGATGTCAAGCCTCTCAATTGGTACTACCATATGATAGTCCTAGGTTATGAATCTATGGACAGACAAGGATCACTGTCTATTCTTGAAGGTTGCTGGCAAATACCTGCTTTATTGTTGGTATTGATTTATCCCGTGCAGCCATTGTAGCAACGATACAAAGTATCATTTAATTCTCCTATGTTAATAATCAGCTCTAAAACACTTGTAAGCCAAATAGCCAGATGGAGCATGCTAACATATTTTTTCCTGTTCATGTTGAATTTGGAGAATTCCTCGTTTGCATGAGCTTAAAACTAAATGACTTATGAAAAAGTTAGGTTATATTACTGAAAATTGACTTTCAAGATACCTGTGAAAAATCTCGTGTCTAGTAGTTTCCATTTCCAGGAATTCTCATGAACTAAAAAAGGGTATAAATAACTGCTGTGTTTACTTTTCTTGACTATTGAATGTTGATGATAATAAATTGATCATTTTTAATGAGTTTTCTTGCCTATTGCACTTTATTGCCAACCTGTTTTGTGTAGAAATGCTGGCATGAAACCGATAATAATGTTGGTAGTGTCAAAATCGCCTTCCATTCTCTCATAGTCAACTAACTGCAGATTACCTATTTGTAAACAATCTGAAAAATTGAACTGTTTAACCAGTGTTGTTACATTTTTCTTAATAAAGCTTCTTAACAATCTTTGGTTTGAGCTTTGAATTGTAACTCAGTTTAGAAATATTCACTACCGCTAGGCTGGCTTTTTCAAATTCGCTTCTTTCAGGCACATGATTCATTCCTTTTGCATCCAAGCAAATGAGCGATGTTTTCAATCATCAATGCGTAATTTTCTTACTTCGTATTGTTCTGGTTCCAATGGGATTTGTTAACCCTGCTAAATTTTTTTATTGACTCTTGAATATGCTTGCAAATAAGTTAGGTTTATGCAAAATTTCAAAACATCATTATGGTAGTTGCAACGCATTTTCATTTTATTTTATTTATTGTTCATTATTTATTTTTATTTTTTTCCTTGGCAAAAAATTATAT